>NW_016107337.1:7747529-7761393 GCF_001604975.1 Cebus imitator
TTTAGTAGAGACAGGGTTTCACCATGTTGACCAGGATGGTCTCAGTCTCTTGACCATGTGATCCACCCGCCTCGGCCTCCCAAAGTGCTGGGATTACAGGTGTGAGCCACCGTGCCCGGCCAAAATATTTTCTAATTCTCTACACTAAGACAGCCTGAGAGTAGTGACATTTCTATCGCAGTAAGCACATCTGTTACCCAAGTAAAGATTATCTTGGACTCTTATTCATTGTATCAGAAAGAATATGCTCAAAGTGTGTTCTCAAAGAATAATGAGAACATAATGAAAGTACACAGGAGGCAGAAGCTGGGCCAAGATGATTATCAAAACAAATAATGACAGTAGTGGATTATAACCCACAAATAAAATAGGATATAGATTATGAGTCTATGTTGATATAAATAAATAAACCACAGGCTTGATGAGGCATGGGTATTTATGTAACTTCAACCTCCTCACATTTATAATTAACTTTCTTAATTATAAATTGAAAACCAAAAGTGCCATGTGGTTGGGAAGTCTCATAGATAACACCTTGGGAAGTAAGTAAACAAAATGCATATATCAGCAATCAGTAAAATAGAATTGTATGTCACCTGAGAAGATGCAACAAGAGGAAAACAGTCTCACTTCTGTGATGTTTCCAATAACATATATCAGGACTAGCCGTGAAGAACATCAGACAATTCTAAATTGAGAGCCTACACAATTAATTGCTGGAATATTAAAAACCGTCAAGGCTATTGACAGGAAAGACGGAGGAACTGCCCCAGAGTGAAAGAGACAAAAGATACATGACCACTAAAGGTGATGTGCGAATCTTAGCATTTTGGGGACATTTAGTGAAAACTGGGTGGAGTCTGAGGATCTTCTGGTGGTGAACAATATATATTTATCTGCTTGTGTGGTGTAGTAGTTACCTAGGAGAATGTCCCTGATTATAGCAAAGGGACACTAAATTATTATGAAGTGAAAGAGTACCTAGTTGGCTACTTAACCTCAAAATGGTTCAGGGAAAAAAAACTATATGTATGTACTATACTTGCAATGATTCTATAAAGTACCAAAATGCATTTAATCAGGACCATTTCTAGGCCACCCGGCTCATTTATGAATTTTTATACAGATTTTAGGCAGTATCTCCCATATGGCCTGGACTAGCAGAGTTTGGGGGATTTCAGCCCCTACATATCTCATTTGGGCCTATCCTTGTGTGTAGTTTATAAACTGTGTAATCACAGGTGTCAGCCCTGCATTCAAAAGAATGATTTATGTGGAATATTTTATGCAGAAATAGAGATCTACAATAATTTCTTGAAGAGAATATGATTTCCAAAATCACTTTACATTTTTTCACTTACCTTTAAGACTTTGGTTTGTTTAAATGAGATTCGCAAATGTTAAAACAGAGAATACAAATGATATTGAACTCATTTATCTTCAAACAATGTGTGTAAGAAAGAAAAGTGCCTATTAGAAATATTAACAGTATTCTGTTTGCTATCCCTCTCATTTGGAGTACATTTAGTTATAAATATAAATTATATATATCATTTAGAAACAATGTGTTTAATAATTTAAGGATTAAATGTGAATCTAAATAATTTGTTTAGCAATAATTTAATTGCAAGTTGTTCAGAGAAGTGTACACAAAACACAATAAATATTTATTATGTGTTGAATGAGACAAAGAATATAAAAGAAGTGAACAGTTTGGCAAACATTTGTGCATTAAAAGCTTTTATTATTTGCTTAGGCATGGAGTTAATTTGAGATAAAATAATTAAAACCTAACACAAACTCTATTTCTGAATTTGTGTTTTTAGATGCTAGCTATGGGGTGCTTTAATCATGAAATTAAGTATGAATTAGAAAAGCTCAAATTTGCTTATTCTTCCTCACACCCTCAATAGGCTATTAATTCCTAGAAGGAGTGACTTCTGCATTAAGGACTAATAAATTCTTGCAAGGCTTTATAAAATTAACTGTGTTGGCATTAGCCATTCAGTATTTTAATTTTCCCTGTAATAGTTGGTCTTCTGATATCATTGATATTTTGTTGTAATTGGAAATCAAAATGCCTAGGACTGTGGCCTAAAGAGAATCCAACAACATTTACCCTGAGAAGCTTTACTTTTTAGAGTCCATCACAGTATCCTTGCTCTTTGAGTTGTTCCATCATCTAGATACTCTTAAGTTTAATATTTCTGAGTCTAACTCTGTCACAAGCTCTATGATGAAGTTCAACCATGGAGTCATGAGAGATGGCTTCACTGTTACTGGTATCAAAATGATAACTAGGGATATTCTCTTCATATTCCCCCAATAAAATTGTACAAACCAGGTGCGGTGGCTCATGCCTGTAATCCTAGCACATTGAGAGGGTGAGGCGGGCAGATCATGAGGTCAGAAGTTAGAAAGCAGCCTGACCAACAGGGTAAAATCCTATCTCTACCAAAAATACAAAAAATTAGCCAGGCTTGGTGCCGTGTGCCTGTAATCCCAGCTACTTAGGAGGCTGAGGCAGAAGAATCCCTTGAACCTGGGAGGTGGAGGTTGCAGTTAGCCAAGATAGTGCCACTGCACTCCAGCCTGGGCAGCAGAGAGAGACTCCATCTCAAAAAAAAAAAAAAAAAAATTATGAACTCCAAATTTAGCAAGGCACATCTCTGGTTTTATCCTCTTTGGGTAAATATTTGAATATTCCTTCATTGTTTTGGAAATAAATTTCTAGCGTAGCAATGGCTATATCAGAACTTTGAGACTGTTTATAAAAGCTATTTAAAAATTTTCACCTGGAACATTGTAACAAGTACGTTTTTATCAGTGAAAAATCAGAGATTCCATTTCTTACCCTTGCTCACATATGATATAATCATTTTCAAATTTTTAATTTTTATAGGTGAAGGAAAATCTCCATCAAATGTTTAATTCAGTATCTCTGTTTAACAGTAAACTTGATCTTTAATTTGTATTTTGAATATGTTTGTTAGAGATTTAAATTTCTCATTTTTATTAATTTTTATTCATATTCCATGTCTTTTTTCTATCAAAATGTTGGACGCCTTTGTATAATGTTATATGTATGGGATTCTGATGAATATAAAAAGAATATATACATATTCTATTATGCATATATAGGTAAGTATATATATAATACATAATAGAACCATTTTCTCAATGTGACATTTATCTTTTAATTATATTATTATAATATTGTCCTCATGTACAGATTTCATTTATTTTTTGTTTTTATGGACAAAGCTTTTTATGTCTTCTGACTATGGTATTAAACCTATAAAGGCTTTCTTCATTTTCTGTGTACATAATATTATGTATGTTTTCATTTATTTATTTATTTTTATTTTTTTGAGATAGAGTCTTGCTCTGTTGCCTAGGCTGAAGTGCAGTAGAGTGATCTCAGCTCACTGCAACTTCCGCCTTCCAGGTTCAAGTGATTCTTGTGCCTCAACCTCCTGAATAGCCTGGATTACAGTCATGCAGCACCATAATCAGCTAATTTTTGTGTTTTTAATAGCAACAGGTTTTACTACATTGCCCAGACTGCTCTTGAACTCTTGGGTTCAAGCAGTTCACCTGCCTTGGCCTCTCAAATGATTGAACTGATTATAGGCATGAGTCACTGTACCCAATGTAATATTATACATATGTTTTTACTGTACATTTGATTTCAAATTTTTATATGTAACTTAATTTACAGAATCCCAAGAGCATTAGTTATTTACCTTAAATCATGGATCCATTCATTTACCCCTTTTTGCTTCTCAATGTGGATTATTGCCTAGGCAATCTCATCTAGTCACCTGACTTTGAAAAGCATCTATAAATGGATGGATCTCTAATTTAAATTTCCAGTTCAATTGTTTCTCCCTAGTGCTAAGCATATGTTCAAATGCCTTCTTGAATACCCAAAGGAATATAAATTATTCTATCATAAAAACAAATGCACATGTATGTTTATTGCAACACTATTCACAATAGCAAAGATATGGAATCAACTTAAATGCCCACCAATGATAGACTGGATAAAGGAAATATGGCACATATACACCATGGAATACTATGCAACCATAGAAAATAATGAGATCATGTCCTTTGCATGGACATGGATGGAGTTGGAGGCCCTTATCCTTAGCAAACTAATACAGGGACAGAAAACCAAATACTGGATGTTCTCAGGTTTAAGTGGAAGCTAAATAATGAGAACACATGGACATGTAGAGGGGAACAACACACTGAGGCCTATCAAGAGGGCAGAGGGTGGGAGGAAGGAATGGATTAGGAAAAATAACTGAGTAGTAGGCTTAATGCCTGAAGGATGAAATAACAAACCCCTATGACACAAGTTACTTATGTGACACACTTGCACTTGTAAGCCTGAACTTAAAAGTTTTAAAAAAGAAATCTCCAATTCAGCATGTTGTAGACAAACTTAAAAGGCTTGAGATAAATTTCTTGATCATCTGCATTAAACAAACTAATTTCCTACACCTGACTACATCTCACTAATATCACCGAACAACATAGAGATCACTATTAATCCCTCCATTGCCTACAACCCCAAAATCCAACTCAGCAAGCTCTCTTGTCAGTTTTAAATATATCTTTAATCTGCCCACTTCCGTTTGTACCATCTGTCTTCTACCTCATCCCACTCACTAACACTATTTACCTAGATATTGTGTTGGCCTTTTAAATAGTGTCTCTGCTTTTGTTATCATCTCCATTAATGTCTTTTACTTACAGAACTGAGAGTGGATTTTTAAAAACACTTATTAGATATTGTTATTCCTTTGTTTGAAATCTTCCCTTCCCTTCCTTTTCTGCTTCCCCTTCCCCTTCCCTTCCCTTCTTTCCTTTCTTCTATGTTTTAATTTCCCCTGAAGAAACCTGGGAATAAAAATTCTAGTGCAAGTAAGATTTGTTTCATATTATTATTGTGGGTGTTTTTTTTTTTTTTTTTGCAAATACTGGAAAGACTTGTAAATGAGTGGGGACAAGACACTAGAAACTGAAGGAGTCAAGAAAATGTGTATTAATAATCCAAACACAAGGCAGAAGATTGACCTAATGGTATAGAACTAGCTTTGGGGGATGCCAACCTTCCCACTCTGTGAAGGGAGGCAAACAACACACACACACACACACACACACACACACACACACACACACACACTTCAAATGTCATTACTTACTATTTGAGATACGTTAGTGTGTATTATTCTTTATTTCTCTGGCTGGCAGAAAAAATCCTCAGATATAAAAATATTGGTATAACCACTGACATGCTGAGTATCTGAAATGGTGGAGTTCAAAACATATGGGCACTCACAATGTCTGCCCTGCATAATCAGATTTTTATGTGTATTTCCATTCTAATCTCACATTGCTCAATCCTAGTTTACTATGCTCCAGAAGTACTAGCTTCATTTATACTCCAAATTCAGTTTTTTATATTTAAATTATTTCATCTCTTCTTCTTATTCTTTAGGACTCAGATTAAATGTCCCCTCCTGAAGAAAGCCTTTTGATATAAGTCTCAACACGATTTATTCCACTTTCACCTTGTGTCGCAGAGTATACTTCGTAGAATAAATACACTGTATTTTGAAAATGGTTGGTCTAAAAACCAACGATGAGTCTAAAAACACAGGACAATCCAGTCTCCTGGCCATAATAATTGGTTTGAGAATAGGCAAGTGTATATTAAAGAATTTGACCTTACCCCAAACCAGAACTTTCCTTTGTCTTTGACATCTAGCAAGTAATGTGTACCATACCAGCTAGGAGCATTTTTCTTTAGGGAAGGGGCTGACTGCATTGGTTTATATGACAGGAACTGCCTACACCCCAAAGACAAAGTAATTGTTGAGGATAGGGGATTTGGTTCACATGTCAGCAGTCAATCTGGAGACTGAAAAAAACATGTAGGCAATCAATCAACCATGCCCAAAAAAAGCACCACAACCACCCTCCACATCCCTCGCAAACAACAACAAAAAGCACATCTCTGAACATGAAGGCTCAGGTGCTTTTCCCACCTTGGCACATGCTGGGAGGGGAATACATTCTGGCTTTACCAAAAGGACAATGAAAGCTCTGCATTTGGAACCCTCTGCCTTATGCTTTCCTTGGACTAATTTTTATCTGTTTCTGTTCTCCACGCTAAACTATAACTATAAGTACTTTAAAGCTTCCCAGTGAATTTTGTTAGTCTTTCTAGCAAGCTATCAAATCTGAAGGTGGATTTGGGAACTCTCCTAACTTGCAGTTGGTGTCAGAAGTAAGGGAAGTCTTTATAGTTTTGCTCTCAAATCTCACAGTTTGGTTAACTCTGGGTGGTAAGAAATCTAAGCCTATGCATAAGCTTTCAGGTCACTCTTGTCTTCTGTTTTTCTCTCATGCCCAGCAAATAACCAATCAATACATCCTGTTGACATATCCATATCCAGAAACCAACCTCCTCTTCAAGTCCTGCCACAGCTCTATTTCAGGCCACCATTATCTCTTACCTGGATTATTAAACTAGTCTTTTAGTAGATTTCCTTGCTTCTACCTTGACTTCTTAAAATGTGCTCTCAAAATGGTAACCAAAGAGATACTTTTGAAACATAAATCTGATGTGATGCATTGAATTAATGTCAAAATATACATTGTCTCTGTATGGGCTCCTTCCTTCAAGGTCCGTCACCACAGGGTTCCTGCTGTGTGGGAATTATACTTTTTATCCCTCGTATGTCTCACATGGTAATATTATTGGATTTGAAGGATGAAACATGAGTATAGGTGATTTTTTTTTTAATTTCTAACAGAAGTTTAAATAACCGTTGCCTGATTTCATTATCTTTCTTCTCTTCACAATATCATGATGCAGTAGTCACAAATAAGTGCTGGTTTTTCATCCTGGATCCTAAAGAGAACATAGAAGGGAACTGCAGCTAACATGTAGCTGGTGCACACTGGATACAGGACACATTTATTGTTAAAAAAAGTAAAAGGATATTTTTGAATTGTGTGCTAAAGAAACATCACATTAAAAACCTCGTTGACACTGAAATTAGTACTAGAAGTGGGATGTTGATATAACAACACTAACAAAAAATTATTTGGATTTGATTTCAAGGACAGTTGGACAATGATAAAAAAACTATTATTGGGGTTTTGATATGACATGACAGCATATTATATAAGTAGTAAAATATTTGGTTTAACTGTCAATTGCAATAAATAGTAAAAATATGGCAAATGAACTTCTGGTTATAGATGAAGAGATTGAGAAAAAACTGCTATTAGGATGCTTCAGTTGCTATTGACAAGAATACAAAAGGAGTTGAACTAGGGGAGGGAAAATGAGGAAAGCTGCGGCAGAGATGAAAGAACAGGAGAACACAGATAATGTAGAAATTCAGAGACATCATGGTTCAAAGATGCAGCTATTTCTTATCTACAAATAAAAGATAAAAATATAAACAAAAGCAACAAAGGATATTTAAATCTCGACCTTTTGGCGAGTACCAAATCAGCCATCTCTGGGCTCAGGGAAAAGAGATCAGAAAATGATTACTAACAGAACTACAATAAATTCTGAATGCCAAAATTAAGTATTAATATTTATGTTTTTCTTGAAAAGTACTGTGATCTATTAACACATAGATTGTAATACAATCAAGTAGATAAAAATTTTACTTTTTAGTATGTCATGTCTGTAATGTGCGCTATTCTCCATGACACAGTAACTCCTATTAAATTTTCCTTCATCTTGTATCCAACCATAAAACAGAAAAAATGCACAAGGCAATTCTTTTCCTCCCTTTAAAAAATAGAGCATACAAAAGTTTGATTCTTAAGAAAAGAGGAAAAAAAAAAAACGAGTAAAACTTCCAGGTTGACTAAGCTTCCTTCTTGGTGTTTTATACCTCCTCACCTCCTTCACACCTGCTTGCTCATGAAAAAAAAATGCCTGAATCTGAGTCATTCTTTCAGTCTCTAATTTTGGAATAACCCACACTAATACCACTAGAATATTAATCATCAAGAATCTAAATGTAAATTAAAGGGTGTCTCCTTGCTGCCTTTGTAAAATAAAATGAAAGCAAGATGTTGCTTAAACTAGAGCTTCATAATTAACTATAAATTTGAACTCTTCAAATATTAGAGACAACCTTATATTACTTCATATTGGCAAAATTGAACTTGAGGCCTTCTTTTTGGATGTTAGGAGATCACTGACGCACTTCTGCCATCTATAAATGTTAAGTGCATCTTCTTTATCTAAGAATAGGGTTATATCATTT
Organism: Cebus imitator; assembly: GCF_001604975.1. Classification (NCBI taxonomy): domain Eukaryota; kingdom Metazoa; phylum Chordata; class Mammalia; order Primates; family Cebidae; genus Cebus; species Cebus imitator. The sequence goes on from NW_016107337.1 coordinate 7,755,845, forward strand.
AACTCTTCTTTAATGAAATCTATAGATCTGTTTTTGGCTCTAGCATCTAGTATTAATAGAAAGGTCATAATTCAGTAGTTGCCTAAGGAGCCGGTATTTCCTCAGCTTACTATGACTCTGTTTCATAAGAGGATTGTTCACTCATGACACAAGCAATAAATGGCTTTTTCCCTCTCTGTAGCATAGGAATACTCTCAGAATACCTACTGTATTTAGAATTTGTATAAGCACTAAATATAAAATTGATATAAATGTATGTTGATTGTTTATGAAATTGTTATTGTAATCATACTTGTAAAATTCTTACAAATCCCTAAAACAGATACCCATAAAGAACATTTGCACTTAGGGCATTTGTTTCTGTACCAATCTAGATATCAGAAATAGTCCCCTCTCTACAGCCTTGTCAGGACCTCAAACTGAGAGATTAGTCTTTTGATGGCCTTTTAGTACACATTGTTGTTGTACTCCTTTTATCACTGGAGGCTTACCACTTATGAAGACAGTTATATAGCTAATGTATCCTATTCAGTACTCATTTTCTACTCCCCTACAATTTTTTTCCTGTTCCTTTCAACCAACGAAGTAGTTAATGCACTTGCACCTGTGGCTTATGTTCTGCTTCTGGGAGGACCCAGCAAAGATAACACAACACCACTGGTCCCATAATCAGACCACACCTGAATTAATGTGAAAAAACAAGTGTTCAGTATAAGGACAGCAAGTGACATATAATGTAGTAATAAAGAACTGAACTTACCAGATTTTTCTTTCAGAAAAGTGAACTGAAATTGAAAGATTATACAAATAGATCTCCCGAAAACCCTTATTGGTCAAGGACAAATCAACACTAAGACTATTATTGGATAACTAAACAATTATGAGAAACTATGAATAGGCAGAAACTAAAGTAAATAGGAGAAAGTAAAAAATAGGTAAGAGACATAGAAACACAGAGAGATAGTAGAGAGAGAGGGAAAAGAGTGAGAATAAGAGGAAAAATCTTTCAGAAAAAAGGGAAAAAGAATCAGGTAAAAAGAGAATATTATTGATTTTTTCTTTTGCTTTAAACTCCAATATAGCTCAGAATGGCTATTACTGATCCTGCCTTTTATTAAAACTTTGATATTTTGTTAACAGCCATAAAGAAACACAAGTCATATACTCCAGTCTAATGTGAAGCATGAAAACATTCACATCATTGCATTTTACCTCCATTCTTATTGAACTGTTTTAAAACCACAAAAAATTACCACCATGGGCAGGAAAACACCATTGTTTCATAGTGTTTACATTTCTCATTCACTTATTCATTCATTCATGCATGCCTTTATCTCATTCCTTTAACAAGTATTTTTGAGCTCTTGCCATTACCCACAGCAATGAAACACAATAAATAAGTCAATCTATTCAATCTATTCTGATATTTTAGTGTGAAAAGGCAGATGATAAACAAATAAATATATAATATGACAAGTGGTCTAAGTATTGCTTAGATACTTATCCTAAAAACCTAAAGACATTTATGAAAGTTGTTTTAAAACCCTTGTCTGCTGCAATTATTAGTATATTTAGGTCTATTGAGGAAAAGACATGAAATATGATGAAAGTTGGCACTAACTTTTGTCATGTAAGAATTATACCTGATAACAATGATATTCCCTGTGTTACTTCTGGGACTCAGGACGGGGTGGGGGCATTCTTAATTTTATTACTAGAGCTATAGTAATATTAAGGATGCTGCTTGGTTTGGTATGTTTGTAATTGTTCATTACCTTGGAGTATATTATTTTGACTATGATAGCTATTATTGAAATTATGGATTTTTTTTTTTTTTTTGAGACAGAGTCTCCTACTCTATCACACAGACTGGAGTTCAATGATGTGATCTCAGCTCATTACAACCTCCACCTCCTGGATTCAAGTGATTCTCCTGCTTCAGCCTCCTCAGTAACTGGGATTGCAGGTGCCCACCACCATACCTGATTAGCTTTTTAAAATCATTTTTAGTAGAGACGGGGTTTCACCTTGTTGGTCAGGCTGGTTTCGAACTTCTGACCTCAAATGATCCGCCCACCTCAGCCTCCCAAAGTGCTAGGATTATAAGCGTGAGCCACGACACCTGGTTAGGATTATGGATGTTAAATCATTCCTTCAAAAAGTATTTTTGAGCTCTTGCTAACTACTTACAGCAATGAAACACAATAGATAAGTCAATCTATTCAAAGACCTGATATTCCAGTGAGAAAATACAGATTATAAACACATAGATATACAATATGGCAAGTGGAATGAGTACTGCTTACTCTTTAAGAACCTAAATATATTTATAAAATTTATTTTAAAGCCCTTTTCTGCTGCATTTGTTAGTAGCATATTTAGGTCTATTGTACATGGGGTTATCCTGAGGTGTTTCCATTGAATTATTTATTAAGAGTCACAATTCTCACTTGTTCTTATGTTTACCTATATTTATTTATATATTGGAAACCATCAATGTCATCTTTAAGTTTAGATTATGTTGTCTCCCTCTAAAAGACATTGAGTTTCATACTAATAGGAAAATAAATTACTAGTGATTCCTTTTGATTCTGTCAAGTTTGCCTTTTTCTTTGACAGTTGGATCTACACTGATTTCCTGCCTAGTTCTAGGATGTGTCTGTTGCTACTAAAGCAGTTTTTCTTGGGGTTTGACAGAGTGTCCAATGTACCTAGTGAAGTCTGGGCTGGAACTCCAGTTTCTGGTATCTTTATTGAGCCATCACTCTTGCCAAAGCTGTTCCCTGTTAGGCCTCATAGACTTGCACCTTGCCCACCTAGAGCCCAGCTTTGGCCAAGAACGTGTGGGAATCCCTGTGTGTAAATTTATGGACCCTCATCCAGCACCTGCACATCTCCCTCCTCCTTAGTCTTTGCCCTGCAAATCCAGCCACTTCATTAGCTCAGAAGTTTAATCTCTGCCTTTTCAAATAAGTTCGAGCACTTTAATCTTCTTAGAATCTTAGTAATTGCATTATAATTAGAAAGAAAACTAACAAAGGGAGCTTTACTGTGCTCTTATCACTGTGGGCAACTGTGTATTTGTCTCACTGGGGGTCTTTTGAGGACCCAATACAACACACCTCAGAATTGCCACTTCAGAAATAGAAGAGAATGTAACATTTACCTATTGGTTGTGGCTTATATCCAGGGGTGTTAATGGTTCTGTGAATCAACACCGGACTGGCTTCAGTAAGCCTAAGTGAGCATCTGTGGTTTCAGATAAACTTGAGGCAAAAAAAAGTGGACAGAATTGGTAAGCACAGGAGGTGAAATTTTGTCAGGGCACATGGTAACTGCAAATGACATTGGAGGCAGGTCAAGGTGATATGACAGAAAGCATCAAAGGCCTCCTTATTACTCAGACATACTCATACTGCATGTATTTATTCCATTCTCTTACTAACACTTCAAATAAAACCCAGTGGCAATCTCCCAAAAGGACTTAAGATCAAAGAGTTATTTGACAAGTTATAATCTTTACCACTGCAGCTTATCCATAAATCATATTTAATAATTTTCATTAATCTTATCCACTACCCATTCCTGATTTATCTCCCCTCCAACTAGCACTTCCTCTGGTGCATGTAGACAGCTTTCCTGGTGGAGTGAATTAAACCTTCCCTGAGAAGGGGAAGCTCTTGGTTGCCTTGCCTTTTTAAGGATGTGGTTGCTACAATTACTCATTCACTATTATTGCTTTATACAGAAACTTCAATCCTTTTGTCTTAGTCTTCTTGGGCTGCCATAGCAAAATACCATAGAGTAGATGGGTTAAACCACAGAAATAAATGTTCTCACAGTTCATGAGGTTCAGACCCTCTTCACAGCTCCACTAGGTGATGTCCCAGTAGGGACTCTGTGTAGAGGCTCCAATCCCACATTCTTCCTCTGAACTGCCCTAGCAGAGGTTCTTCATGAGCGCCCCGCCCCTAAAGCAAACTTCTGCCTGGGCACCCAGACATTGCCATATATCTTCTGAAATCAAGGTGAAGGTTCCCAAGCCTCAATTCTTGACCCCTGTGTACTTATAGGCCCAACATCACGTGGCAGCTGCCAAGGCTTGGGGCTTACACCCTCTGAAGCCATGGCCTGAGCTCTGCATGGGTTACTCTCAGCCACAACTGGATCATCTGGGATGCAAAGCACCAAGTTCCTATGCTGCACACAGCATGGGACCCTGGGCCTGGCCCACAAAACCATTTTCTCCTGGGCTTCTGGTCCTGTGATAGGAGGGGCTGCCATGAAGATCTCTGACATAACCTGGAGACTTTTTTCCTGTTGTCTCAAGGATTAACATTTGACTCCTTGTTACTTAACACCAATTTCTGCAGCCAGATTAAATTTCTTCTCAGAAAATGGGATTTTTCCCTTCTGTTTCATTGTCAGGCTGCAAATTTTCCAAACTTTTATACTCTATTTCCCTTTTATAAAATTGAATGCTTTTAACAACACCCAAGTCACATCTTGAATGCTTTGCTGGTTAGAAATTTCTTCCGCCAGATACCCTAAATCATTTCTCTCAAGTTCAGAGTTCCACAGATCTCTAGGGCAGGGGAAAATGCTGCCAGTCTCTTTGATAAAATATAACAAGAATCACGTTTGCCCCAGTATCCAACAAGTTCCTCATCTCCAACTGAGACCACCTCAGCTTGGACCTTATTGTTCACATCACTATCAGCATTTTTGTTTTGACCAAATCTCATTCAACAAGTCTCTAGGGAGTTCCAAACTTTCCCACATTTTCCTATCATCTTCTGAGCCCTCCAAACTGTTCCATCCTCTGCCTGTTACCAAGTTCCAAAGTTGCTTCCACATTTTTGGGTATCTTTTCAGCAATGCCCCACTCTACTGGTACCAATTTACTCTATTTGTCTGTTTTCATGCTGCTAATACATATCTGAGACTGGGAAGAAAAAGAGATTAATTAAACTTACTGTTCCACGTGACTGGGGAAGGTCTCGCAATCATGGCAGAGGATGAAAGGCACTTCTTACGTAGCCATGGCAAGAAAGAATGAGAAGGATGCCAAAGTGGCAACCCCTGGTAAAACCATCAGATCTCTTGAGACTTACGAGAACAGTAGGCGGGAAACTGCTTCCATGATGCAAATTATCTACCACCGGGTCCCTCCCACAACATGTGGGAATTATGGTAGTACAATTCAAGATGACATTTGGGTGGAAACACAGAGCCAAACCATATCATTCATTAATAAAACCTTTCTATTTGCTTAATGTTTGTTGATATATGTAGCTTTTGTTAATTGTAATGACAAATAAAAGCCTTGAATATAAGTTGGGTAAATAAAGCTAGTGGCAGGGTGAATGGGAAGATGTATGGAAAGGGGAAACTACCACCCATGCAATCTTCTTGACTTCTCAGTCCTGCCTTGTCCAAAGACCTCAACTCCAGGGAGTCCTGCAGAATGTTTCCTCACCAGCTTAGGTGCCTCTTGACTACAATACTGTGGGAATTGGGGTTCTTATTTTATTCATTAGTTGTAAAAT
>NW_016107337.1:7761746-7780895 GCF_001604975.1 Cebus imitator
TTCATAATCACTTTTATTTCTTTCAGGCCATTTCTCTCTCTCTCTCTCTCTCTCTCTCTCTCTCTCTTCCTGTGTGTGTGTGTGTGTGTGTGTGTGTGTATATATATCCTATATATATCTTTCTCTCTCTCTCTTTCCTTCCTTTTTTTGACAGGGTGTCACTCTGTCACTCAGGCTGTAGTGCGGTGGCATGACCTTGGCTCACTGCAACCTCCAACTTCCAGGTTCAAGTGATTCTCCCACCTCAGCCTCCTGAGTAGCTGGCACTACAGGTGCTCACCACCACATCCAGATAATTTTTGTATTTTTAGTAGTGATGGGGTTTTACCATGTTGGCCAGGCTGGTCTTGAACTCCTGACCTCAAGTGATTCACTGCCTCAGCCTCCCAAAGTTGTGGGATTACAGGCATAAGCTACTATGCCCAACATTTTCAGGTCATTTTTCCAGCTCAAACTTTATTTTTCGTCTTAGTTTAGACATCATAACTTCTGAGAATTTTCTTGTTTACATAGGGTCATGGTGCTTTCTTTTCAGAAACAATTTAGTATAATTAAGCCAGAATTTCAATAATTCCACTGCTAACTAAAGTATCTACAAGTAACCACTATTGGAAGATCACTGTCCATTCTTCGGTATTTTCTCATTTTGTGTTTTCAGCATTGAGAGCTGGGAAATTCTGATTTGTTCCATGCTTTATACACTGCTTTTGATTTCAGTTTTTATGGAGAAAGTCAAAAACCTCTATTGATTGTGACCAGTACAAAATCCTATTACTTAATGGATGACAACCCCCTAGTGTTTCTTGGCAATTTTTTATGCCTCATTTCCCTTCCTCATTGCATTCTTCACTGAAACTGTCGCCAACCTTCTCCATGACTTCAACATCCCAAGTGACTTTTGACCTCAGCACATGGCTTCATCACCTTCTTTACTGAGATAAAAATCTCATATGAGTTTCCTTACTTTACTTTCTCTCTACCTGAAACTCTCTGTCTTTAGTTTACATTTCATTTTTCATCCTGATATCATAGGAGAACCTGCTCCTTTTCTTCAGGGACTAACTGCTAGATTTGTGCTCTTTATCTTATCTCCCCTGTCTTAGACCCTTATTGTATCAATTATTCTCCTTGCTAGCATCTTTCATCTTTTGTTCTCCACTGGATTCCTACCCTGTGCTTTCAAATATGTTTTTGTCTTCCCATCCTTGCACAAAGGAGGTTGCTCCATAAATATTTAATGAAGTGATATTGAATTGAATTGAACTTAATTCCTCAAGCTCACAGAGTTACTAGTGGCAGATCCAAAAATTAAAACCCAGGATTTCTGATTTTAGTTCAACATTTTTTCCAAAGATAAACAAGCATTTCTTAAAGGTATATTTTAGGACTAACTACTTTCTGAAATTTAAATCCAGTGATTATATTTGTGGAAGTGTAAATGTTTGATTCACTAAAGTATATTGTCTACTCATCAGTAAAATAGTATTGATCCTAATACAATATGATATTTGGTCATTAAAATCTCATGTTATACATTATACATGTAAGCAATTAGTGGCAGAATTGGAAATATATTAGTCATGTATGATAGATAAACTAATGTGAAGGGTTTATTTTATCATTTAAATGTTGTTATAGGTTAATTTAATACCATATACTTTTTATTTATTACCAAATTGATTATGACTTAATAGCGTACCATGTTTACCTCTTGGAGATGCTAGAGAAACAGTCACTATTAATTTAAAATTAGTTATAATAGTTGAATAAAGAAACATTATCTTTTTTTTCCTGTCTAGAAAATAAAGACTTAGGATGAAAACAATGTAGCACTTTTTAGAATTAAAATCTATTCTGAGAAAAATTATGCCAGTCACACACCTGCAGAACAAACCTCTGACCAGACATAATTCTATTAGATTAATTTATTGGTTAACTCTTCTTGGACTGCTGTAAAAGTAGCAGAAGCCAGACATGAATTACAAAATAGATTCACATGATATAACCAGATGTCCAGAATTTCAATGTTAAGTAAGGGGGCATTCTCTTGAACAGGAGCTCAATTTCTTGTCTCTTATTTACATACAGCCTTCTCTTTGAAAACAAGTTAGTATAATTACATGATAGCAAATGCTAAGAAAAGTTTTTGTATATAGTAGATTTATGATCATATCCTTTCAAGGTTAACCTTTGAATTCTAAGCTTTGGTAACTGTTTAGACAGTCAGATATCTAGAGATAACTGTTTAGAATTCCTCAATATATATATGTTTATTAATAAGACTACATTTTGGTTTTATACATCTCAAAATTATATAAGAAAACAGATCATACTTTCTAAAAATTGGGTTTGCATGGTTTCCCCAATATCTGAAAACTTTGCCTGGATTGACTATCAGGTCATGGTTTTCATGTTTATGTCAACAAACTTTATATCCCTTCTAATTCTAAGTTTTTATCCTGCATAATTTATATCAACTTTATAAGAATTATTCAAGTTCAAGATGAATGAGAACTAAACTTCTGTGTCTTTAAGTTGCACATGATACCTACCCATAGTATTAGTTCCAATACTTAATGCTTTTACCACCATATCAGAGTAAAAAGACAGGAAAATTATATATGTTACATATGACTTTCATTTTAGAGTTTGGAACTGGATTATTAACCAATGGCTTGTACAAGACCACAAGGGGTCTTAAGTAGACTTAACTGGGCTGTTGATATGTTTCATCAAGTCAACTCTGTTATTTCTATTTTGTCACTAGGACAAGATGGGTTTGTATAAGAAATCCATTATTGATAGTGTATTCAATCTTTGTAAAATGTATTATTAATATATATATATATATATATATATATTTCACTTTGGTCATTAAGATAATGATCATAAATCATATAACAAGTACATAATAAAACAGGATGCATGCTTTGATTTTATGAGAACATTAATTTCCTCCATCATCAGTGTCACCCTGCTAATGTTTACATCCTGTTTAGAAGAGAGGAAAAGGGCAAGAATGCCATTTACCCTCTGCCTGGCATTGTGGAACATATTGCTTAGAGGATGAGATCTTTCCTAGTATCTCCTAATTAGCAACCTCCCAACTAGATATAGAAATAGAATGGGATCTGGTAAAGAAAAGCAGAATCTCAGAGAGACAGGGAGGTTTTCCTGTGGGTAGTACTATTCTTATAGTTCTAAACTTCAAAAGTTCTTTTAAATACATTGGGAATGCTCATTCCTTCCTACTTAGCTCATCACAGGCTATATCACAAAACATTTTAAGATCATCATTCTAATATAATTTTTAAATTACACATTTTATTTTAGAATAAAAATGTTTTATATATTAAAAGAGGTCTTTAACATTTTAAATACATCATCACAACTTTATATGTGTACTCTAGTTGTTCAATTATTTGATTTGTACTGTTTTAGTCATCAAACGTAAAAAAGAAATGAGAAAAAATGTCTTACCACTCTATTTGTTCTCCACGCTTCAGTAATACTGGGCCCCTTTTTATGTATGTATTTATTTATTTTAATTTGTCATTTCACTTTTTGTCTCTTAGGCCTTTCACATGTTGTTCTTTCTGCAGAAATACACTTCTTCCACTCTCTTTCTCATCATCTGGTCTCAGTTCAAATTTCTCCTCTTCTGTGAGGAATTATCTGTTTTTAGAGAATACGTAATAGTGTCTTAAAATTTTGATAGACTGGTTTATGGAAATCTGAAGGAATCATCATTAGCCCTGTTAAGTACCTAGATCAACACTGCCCAATAAACTTCCTGTGATAATGGAAATGTCCAGTAACCTGTTATCTGGGATGGTAGCCACTACTCATATGTGACTCACTAGTACTTATGTAGCTAATGTTACTAGGGAACTGGTTTTTAAATTGTGTTTAATTTTTACTAACATTAATTCAAATACAAATAGTGACGTGGCCAATGGTCACCATTTAGATATCACAATGTTACTTGTGAAGGATAGTGATTTTAAACAAATCAAGTTGTATCTGCTTACCAAGCTTCAGTTTTCCCAATAATTGGGATGTGAGCCACCTTGATTTTAATAAAATATTTTTAACTTAATTTGCAGCTGAGCCCCATAGGATACTTGAGTTCTGTACTGTATTCCGCTGTGGCACATTTCTCATCAATCTTAGATGTGATACGCAATAAGTTTCCTTCCAAATATAAGATTCTGTGAATATTTTAAAAACTAATATGAAACCCCAGTCATTTCATGGATAATTCTTTTTATTATTTCTTTTGTGTTGATTTGGGAGAAGATGTTGAATTGTCGGAAGAAAGCTAATTCACAAATCTAAAAGATCTGTGTCATATAGATGCCTAAGTAAATTTGTTATAGTTTCATAAGTTCATTCTTATCCAGAACTATTACCCAGGGCACTTTATTGTTTACAATAAAGTGAAAGTAAAATAAGAATACAATAAAATTCAAAATGTATTCTGCAATACAATAAATTAAAAGCATTTTTTGAAAAAAATGTTTTCTACAGTGTTAAAAAATTTATATGAAAGTAATGTCCCTGTAATATCTAAAAATTATAGCACAACTAAATGAACTAAGACGAAGTACACATTATATCCTTACTTTGTTTCCTTTGAGCTCTGGCTATGATGCCAAACACTACCACTGCTAGTACTTTTTACAATTTTCTTATTTAATTGTTTCATATGTTCATAACAACTATACACACCTTAGAGAGCTGTCTTGGACTGAACTGGAAAATAGGTTAAAAGTGTGCCTCATGGTACTGGACATGTAGTAAGCATGCAACAAATGTTTCCTATTTTTATTTTCTGATAGTCATTATAGCCACTGATAAGAGACCAAAGCAGAAAAGAGGATTGTATGTTATTTTTTACCTGCAAATGCAGGTAACTTCCTTGGATCTGTAGCTATTATAGACAATAGAAAGAAGACTGCCATTTTAACATAACAAGGATACAATGTACTAACTCTATGAAGACGTCACTTCTTTTAATAGGTACATTTGCCAAGTAAACCCTGATTTTGAAGAAAAATAGTTACTTTTTAAATGCAAAATATGATTCACATTACATAAATACATTAAAAAGAAGACATTTTTATTTTCAAATGTTTATGTATAGAAGGTTACAGAAGATGACATAATCTCTTTCTTTTTTCATAGAATATTATAGAGGAAAATGTTGGAGTGGTAGAAAGAGGAAGAGACTAAAAGATGCTTGAATTTCCTGGTTTGTGTCACTTTTACCTTAACATATTTTTCTGCATGTTCATTTCCTTTGTGTGCTTTTCTTTCTTAAAGAATAAAAGAAAAATCTGCCTCATGAAAATGCAGGAGAGTCATCCCACATAAAGACCATCTTTAAAATGCGCATTATTTATTTGACAGACTGTAATGGCTGTTTCAGGGATATTATGGGCTGTCACGTGAATATGTATTTTAGAATGAATACTACTGTACAAATACTGTGCTTGCACAATGCACATCAAAAATATAACCTAATAAAATGCATTTTGAAGATTAGGCAATATATAAGGATATGCTGGAGATGGAAAACCCAGTTGAATTAAAACAGGAAAATATCTTAAACCCAAATGATACATAGTGCAACTTCTTTGGGAGGTAAGGGAGTAGAAAAAGAGAAAAAAAAAATTCAATCCTAACTTAACTTTGTAATATAATAATATTTTTGGCTCTTGGTTTTGACATCAAGTAAAATAGAGTTTTTTGGGAATATTTTTATTTGATTGATATTGACAGATGAGAAAACTAAAAATAAAAAAGTATAAATCACTTCACACAGCAAAAAAGAAATGGAAATGAAACAATTCCCACTGTATTAAAATCATTTTCATATCATATCTTTTATTATAGTGATATTTTATGACGTTTAGAATTTTAGAATTTGGACTTCCAGGTAAATAGCTTTTTAAAGTAAACTGCATATTTCCTAGAAATTTCTATTTTTCTAAAAAATAAATGATTCTTTTTGAATTGCACTCATAAAATTACTTTCAAAGGTAGGCCAAACCTGAAACAGTTTCCTTGTTTCGTAGCCTTTATTGAACTCTGATTTGTTCTACTTCAAAGCATAAAAGGCATATAATTGAAATTACTCCTTTGACTATATATCTTTCCTTGGAGTATACTAAAGACATTAGCCTATTTGGTGTTACACTATTTTTTTTCTAAGATTTGTGATTTTTCTAATCACAGTGCAGTATTTCTTTGATCACTATATCTTCCCTTGATTTAATCGTTTCCATTATTTTGGTGGTTGGTTGAACTTTCTTATTTATGTGAGTCTTGTCCTCATTTTGCTGTTTTTATTTTAGAGACAGGGTCTTGCTGTGTTGGCCAGGCTAAGGTGCAGTGGATGTTCACTGGTGTGATCCTAGCACACCACAACTTCAAACTCGAGCTCAAGTGATCTTCCTGCCTTAGTTTCCCAAGTAGCTGGGACTAGTGGTGAGAAAGCCACCACACCAAGCCATTGTCCTCATCTTTAAGTGAAGAGACTCAAAGGCTGACTGTGATATATGATAAAAATTCATCTTTCTATAGTAAAAATCTAGTAAGAGAAAATGTGTCAGCGTTTATTAGGGGAGACTTGGGCAGGTATATTAAGAAGATTTAATTGTCAACAATAAGTGTCTAACCCCAGGGAATTTGTGACACTGTGGATTCTCTTCTCCTGTGAGATCCTATTTAAGGAAAAAAATAACGTTTCTAAAGACTTATATTAAATTTTTCCCAAACCAAAAAATATGTTCAGAGGAAAGAAGGCATTTTTTGTTTTCTGGAAGCTTAGTACCAAATGTAGAGGATAGGCACAATCAATTTATTAGGAAAAATAAATCCTAACAGGAGACAGAAGTCCTAAATTTTAAGTAAAGTATTTTAGGAATATAAGTAAGATGTGAAATAGTTGTGATAAGATGAACTTAAGAACCAGAGAGCAAGTTGGAGACGGTGGAGCATGAACCTAGATGAGGCATCAGAGATACCCCACCCATTAGTAAGTTGGACACCCTCTATATAAGTATATAATATTTATCCAATGTTTAATGACCCAGACTCCCTAATTCTGGTAGCAGAGGTAAACTCTTTGAAGTCTTAGGCATGCACTGTATTACTTGTTGATTATAATCCAGAGACATGTCTTTCTATATATCAGAGATCTATCCCAATCCCACATTCTTCTTCATAGCTATTTTTTTGTTATTGCTTTTGTTGTTCCTATTCATTAGGCATTAAACAAATATTTAAAAATGAACAAACAGCAGGAAGAAAATAATGGAGCTTCTCATTTGTCTGTTTTATTTTGCATGACATTCTTTCGGCAGTTAGGAAGTCACTTGCGACCAGCTCTCAGAATGGTTGAATTGCATGAAGTAGAGCCACTTCCCTGAATGAATGTCTGATCTTATAGACCATAGGTGTTTCTTTTTTACCTTTTTGATCTTTTGGTTAGTGTCTGTTTTTTTCTTTTCCCTTTTTGGCTGCTTATGATTGACTTCCATTCGTTTGTCAATTGGATATCAAATTGGTTCCCTTCCCTTTTCAATATCTTGTGGTCAGTGTGTAATTAGGGACATTGTCAATGGGAGCTCAAGAAAGACAAACTAGGTCAAGTGAAAGTTCCCTTCCTGGAACTTGAAACTTGCTCAGAAAGAGTAAGTGACTGAAAATGTTTGGAGTTTAACTTTCCATGTGCTGGTACATGAATCTGTACTGTTCCATCCATGAAACCACTGTGGCAGTTTCTACATCCAAGTCTTTGTTTCCCCAATTCTGCAAGCTTTGGTCAACTGAGTACTTCACTTCCTTTTAAAAATTGCCTTTTGCTTAATTTAGCCAGGGACACTATCTAATTCTTTAAATCCAAAGAGTGTTAATTGATATAATAATCAAGTTAACAGAAATGAATTGGAATTTTTGTCTTAAGTCCTGAGAAAGTTATTTAATTTCTTTTGTCTTCTGCACAATGGGGATATTAACACTTCCTTGAAAGTTATTTGGGACTATCAAATGAAAGGATATAAAATGCTTGGTTCAGAGCAAGTGTTCAGAAATGTTAGGAAATACAATGCTCAGTTTCTGTGTATGCATTTCTATGTGTGTGTTGTACTATATATATACATATATTAAAGACATGTATATATACACATATATATTTATACTTTGTATTATGTGTATTTAAATCTGCCATATATGTTATATAAGCACATGCACACATATATATATAACCTAGCATTTACATGCATATATAGGTCTCTGTGTGTATACGTGTGTGTAGTTAAGTATTGTGAGTTTTCATGGCTCTGTCAATTCTCTGAAGTTGGTGTTGAACAATGACACACTGCAGTTGTTAAAAATCCCTAGTAGATTTCTTTTTCATGCCTTTTACGTGGTTTAAGAAATTCATTTGGTGATATATTTTGGACATAGGAGATGAGTTACAGGCTTCTTCTGAGATTCCTGTTACATTCTTTAGATCTGTTTGTTGTAACCCTGGTGCTAATTAGTATAACATTTGTTATCATAATTAGTGTTTTGATGGTCAATTTTGTAGACTGATTCTGCAGACTATTTATTGCTCTATTATTTCTTAGTTGCAAAATATAAGAAATTAACTTTTAAGGATTTTTGATCATGTATTTGCACCCTGTCTCATTAGAAATATTTACAGAAAACATTTATTGTGATTTAATATAGGTATCTAGATACTAATTTTTTGCCTCAAGCATGACTATAAAATTATTTCTTAAGAGAAAAGGAATTCATAGACTATCATCAACAGGACATAATCATTTATAGACTCTGTTAACCACAGGTTGGGTTTGTTAAATTTTGGGATCTGCACATTTTTGAGAAGATTAGTTTTTTATATTGGTGACCAAAGTTTTGGGTACTAGTACATGGACTTTTTCAATCTTTTATTTAAGGGACAGTGTTTCCTGGGATTATGTTAGTCATATAAAGGTATTTCTCTTTTACTATATTTCTAAAAACTGATTACCCAGCTTTAGTATAAAATCTGACTCCAGTAGTAGAAAAATATTGAAATTTTAGCATCAAGCTAAAAATGTTTCATTTTACTAAGACTAACAGAGAAACATCAATAATCAATGAACACTATTGAATTGTTTATTCCTAAAGCATGTGTTTGCAAAACTTAGGTTATATTTAAAGGAAAATGTGGATTAAAAAAACAAAACAAGATTACAAACTACACAATGACATAAACTTTAAGGAAAGAACAACATTCATAGTTCATAACTGTTGGTCATCCATGTTGTAAAGTATCAATTGCTAGATTTACCAAGCCCTAGACTCATCAATGTCATATTTCCTTCATCAATTTGTCCAGCTTGTGGTGCAATAAGCACTAGCTGTTGCTAGAGCCTGAAAATTTTAAATTTTTTATGGTGTTTAATAGAAAATAATAGCATTCAAATGTCAGCATTTTAAGTAATAAGAATTCTAATAAAAATAGTGAAAAGAGTGTACTAAACAAATTTTCCATTAAGTCATATTTTTTGAAGACTGAAAATGCTAAGTCTCACAGGAATGTTACATGTTGCCATCTGTAGGGAGAGATTACAAACATCCTGACTTCCTATGGAAAGCAGAGAAGTAAATAAAACAAAAATGGCTTATACATATTGTGTACAATAAGTAACCTTAGAAATCACAAACACACACAAACATGGTCACTAAGTATTTGGTTTCGTTTGATATATGCAATTTTTAAAAATTTTAGTACAAACTGTGTTTTGCTCAAAAATTTGTGTGATTAATGCATTGATTTAACTTCCCAATGTAGACTGCTGCTAGGCAGATTCTGATATTATTTATTTTTATTAGTTTATAATATGTCAATTTTTCTTGCTTATCTGTCAACTCCCAGAAAAATACATAAATCAAAAATGTAGCAATGTGGACACTAACAAGGCATAATTATTGTAGGGTCTGTCCTCCTTTAAAGAAAAAATACAATTACCTACCAGAATGCTGCTGGGATTAGGTCAGAATTTGCATAATACTGACTCATATTTTCTTAACAATTTTAATATCAGACAATAGCTTTTGCAAATCTATAATCCTTTATTATATTCCAGCTTTATGTTTTGGGCTCAAATAAGGAGTTCAGTCAAAACAAGATAATTATTAGAATCTAACCCATGGAAAACTTTAATTACTCAGTGGCATGTTGTTAAGATTAGGTCAGGATTTTATAAATTTTATACATTTAAAGTAACACAAGGCAATTAAGCTTGCCTAAATGTAATTTTTTAGAGTTGAAATATTCATTTTTCTGCAGATAAATATTTAATAGAAAATACTTCAATCATTGTGCAAGCTTAAGAAAAAAAAATTCTACTTCAGCATAATCTCTAAACAACAGTTCTAAGACTGGTGTTATTAAGCAGTTAGAAGACTAACGGTCAAGAGATGATGAAAATTTGGAAAATGCTAACTGCTATGAAATAATAGCTGCTAATGTGGAGGATTATGAAACACCCAGTAGCAGAATAAGTAACAAATAGATCCTTTCTGAAGTCCTGAAGTCTAGGGGTGGGATCTGGGGTTAAGTAACCATGATATATTTATAGAGGGCAAGGGATCACCATAAAATAAAGCAGCAAATAGTAAAGAAGTCAATGTAAAAGAGAGGCCAGGGATTTAGGGTATAGAGATCATAAATTTTCATCGATATAAACAGCCTGTGTACCTCAGGAGTTGAGGTTTAGCTATAATTTCAGCTCTGACCTATAGGCCTTCTGTGTTCACAGTGCACGCACGATCAAGATGCCATCTAAGGAGGTGTAAAAAAAAGGAAAGAAAAAAAGGAGAAAAAAAAAGCTTTCAAATCTGTGTGATTTACTCATTTAATCATCTCCAAATCCATCCCAAACACAACAGCACAGTAGTTGAGAAGATTTTATTGTCTCACTAAATTACATTTAATTCTTACCATAGCATATCCTATAAACAAGAAGAGTGAATGATGTCTTCTAGACCTTGTTCGTACAAAGGAAAATTGTTAAGTTTTTATGCATGTCTTCTCAGAAGGTCATTTTACCTTTCCCTGTGTAGTTCAGACATCCATATTTACATGTTTTAATTTTAAATATGTGTTTTAAAAGCTGCTTAAACTTAGTGGATTAAAAATTCTCAGCAATAAAATGAGCTTGTTTAATAGTTTAATAGAAGCAATAAAAGCAAGCAAATCAACACAAAATAAGAACTATTAAGTATACAGCTTTTAGGTAATATCCTAAAACAGAATACTGAGTGGTTTTAAAAATGGTTTTACTTAAATGGTTTTAGGTAATCTTCATTAGGACCTTGAGCTTTTATTTAGGGATTTTGATGTTAATATATAGGCACTAAAATAAGCTTTCTGTTCTAAATTGCCACTTAATGAGCAAATTAGATTATTGTACTTGTGTGTGTGTGTGTGTGTGTGTGTGCATGCAACATATATGTCTAGATAGATATGTAATCGTTTTCTACATGTGTGTCTATGTGTGTATATATATGATATATGCTATATAAGATATATAAAATATAGTATATATCTTATATATATGACTATACCATATATAAATACTATATTTTATATATAGTATATATCTTATATATAACATATAATATATGTCATAGATATGTAATCTTTTTCTCTGTGTTTCTGTTCATTTGTATATATACACACATATATATATGTAAAGAGAGAGCCATACAGTGTGTTTTAAGGATATAAATGTATCATATACACACAAACACTACACACACACACACACACACACACACACACACTTACAAATATTCACATACACATAATTCCTACCAGAGTATACCAAGCCATGGTTAATATAATAGTAATTTAAGTAAATAATGTATAGTGTTTATTTTTTATTGTAAATAGTTAATTCAGTATTTTTAAATTGAGGTCTCAGAAAGTATACCTCCAAATACTCACTTGAGTATTCAGTTATTAACTTTTAAAGCCTTAGATTTGTTTTTCTAGAGAGTTCATGGGATCACCTCTCTTCTCAACATAAAAACTATGACGATTTCTCTCTTTTTGCCAGTGTAAGAAAATATAAATGCATTAGAAAATTTGAGAATGATCTTCAAAATAACAAAATCCGTTGAAGAGCCCTCTCGGCCTGCCTTGGTTGGCCCTGAAGGGCAAGGCTATTTGCTTCTTCCACTAGGTTGCACTGTTGTACAGAGAAACAAAACAATGATTGTTGTGCTCTGCTTCATAAGCATAGCTGCATGCTGTGAGGAACACTGTAAATGCTGCTACGCTGTTTTCACCAACAGAAAGAAAGAAGATTAAGATAGGAAGACTGACATTTGAACATTTGTGTAGAGTTTTCTTGAAGGTAGGCAAAAAACACTAAATTTTATTTTTGTTAGTGAAGGAAAGGGTGTGAATAAAGGTTAGGGAAGAAATGTTGGTCAACACTCCTCTAAGATAAAATGGCCTTCTTAAATATTTCCTTAGATGTAGATCCTTCCAGGAAGTGACAAATCTAACATTTCTCATAATTTTTCCTCTACAACCAGCTATTTTTGAAATGTAAAATTTCATGAAGATGAACTAAAGATTTTCCTGTTGGTGTCACATTGAGATGGCTAATGATTATGTTTGAGTAGGTAATTATGACTATATCAGTTATTCCTTTTTCCCCCATGGCATAATTTGAAATATTGATCTTCTTATATGAATGAATGAAATAATGAATGAATAAATAGAAGCAGAGTTCCTTTACACTAGTTCATATTATTTAAACCTTATTAGAGAACAGTTGTAGCATTACCCCTGTATCTGCTAGCATACATTTCAGTCTACATATGGGCTGTACTTTATCAAGGAAATTACTTACAGAGAATCTAGTAGGAGGTGGGAAAAAAAAGCTACTCCTTTAGTTCTGGTGTAAATCAATGGGAATTTTTGCTTCATGGATTAGCACCTCTTGTATCCCTCATCTCTTTAGGGCAGTAAGCTGAGACAATCATAATGAAGACCAGAACTGTTGGCTACCAGCATCACAAAACTTTTGAGGGGAATAGGTCATCAGAAAGACCTGAGTCTGGAACTGTTTATTTCAGTTGGCTTGATATAAGTCTCACATTTGGTAATTGAACTACTTTAAGATTTTGAATATTTTGCTAATAGCTTTCAGCTACCTAATTAATTTCTTATTGTTTTATGAATGTAACAATGAAAACCTGATAAACTTTTGGACCAAAGGGCAGAGAGAAAAACAAATCCCATGAATTATACAAATATATATTGCATGTGTATTAACTCACATATGACACGGACTTTAGAAATTATGTTTACGAAAAATTATGTGTCTCATTTCTTGGAATAAAGGCCTTGTGGGATTTGTGTAATTTGAATTTTCTCTAAGAGGCTGCTTTCCCTTTCTCTAAGAAGCTACTGTCTTTACATAAAGCTTTACCTTTAGTTCTTGCAGACATAGGGATTGCATTCATTTTTAACACTTTCCAGGAAATGAAATTTTATAGTTCTATTTCATTGTCAGCATTTCCCTTTATAGTCAAGCCCTGATCTATACAGTGTAGTTGGTCAGCTTCTTTTCCAACTGTTATCCCAAAAAGAAAAGGAAGTTAATATTTTCTGTCAACTTAAATGTTATTCATATATTCTTTTATTTTTTCTCCTTTGAGTATGCCTATTCCTTTAGCCTCTCATTGAATATGCTCTTGTCCAACATTTAAAACACTTAAAATATGACCAGTAGAGTACCTGAAATTTGATTGTCATTCAATAAACATTGAATGGGAAGATAAATGTATTTACTGGGGAGTTACTCTTTCCTTTTAGTTGCCCTGGAAAGTATTTTATATGCAATATCTCGTGTGACTCATACTATCAATGTAATGAAGAGGTTATTATACTCAGTGTTATATATGAAAAAAACGAGGCTTAGCATGGTTAAAGCATTTTCCAAGTTAGTAAAAAATAAATTTAGGATTTGAACTTAAATTTGTTGTTTCTACTCTTAATACTCTGAGAAATTAATGTGTTTTTTTAAATTAAACTTTTCCGTGACTCCAGGCTCAATCAACAATAAACATGCATTTATTAAGCACTTACTCAATAAATGCCACTGTAATGAGATTACAAACACCAAAAAGCAAATTTTCTAACTTTGAGATATGTAGGATAAAGTTGGGGAAACAGATAGCAACTTTCACAAAGTATCTGAAAGCAATAAGAAATTAGGTACTTCATTATTTTGTAAATATTCAAGTCCTCTTGGCATTCAGAGAAGAAACAATCATTGTTGGATAACAATTTATCATTCAGGATACAAGCCATTAATTAAACCATTCATTCAGCAAGTATTTAGAATCCATCTGTCAAGTAATAGCAAGGTTTTAAAGTAAAAAGCATTAAATTCTGACACAATGCATTGAAAGCAGATAGAACTAAAGGATTCTTTAATGGAGCCAAAGAAGATAAAGAGGAAACATCATACTGAGGCATAGATTCTAAGGAAGTGATGATTCTAACCTCGCATGAAAAAAAGAAATTATCTATTGAGGCCTTTTGTAGAAGGCTAGGGTGAAATGTTGAAAATTATCCAATCAGCATTTATGTCATACTGAAGATTCGTAGGCAGGAAAATTTAAGGGGTGTCTAAAAAAATTCATTGCTGTGTGGGATGGATTTACTGAGGTTGAATGTGGAGGAAATAAGGTCACTGGTTCTTTAATTTTTTTGAAAGCGTAGAATGCCTCCTGAGTTTCCATGAATTCTCATTAATACATTTTAGAACCATACCTGATTATATAGGATCATCTTTTTGTAAGACAGAATGTCATTAATCACTGTTACATCATTAGTTCCTAGCACAGTGACTATGACATAATTCATACTCACTGAACACTCATGTTATTGAAATTAATTTGGATTTCTCATGGACTGATCTGTACCTTAAAATTTCAAGTGAACCAAATATATCAATATTAAATAAATATTTCCTGGCCATTATACACATTTTTCTCTCTACCTCAAGTATTGACCTTTCTGTATTACTAACCTGATTCATGGTTTCTCAATTGAGTAAAATTTTTGTTAAATATGTACTTGCAGAAATATACATACGATATCCAGAATTGATACTGTTTACACTTATCTGTAAATTTTATTATCTTTTAAAAGAGAAGGTCTGCTAATTTACCTGGAGTCCAAAATAGGGATTTAGTTTAAATTTACTAAACGTATAGTGGATATAAATACTAGTTGTATAAAAGATGGTAGAAATATTAGACTTGGGCATTTCAATAGAAGACCACATCTCAAAATAATGGATATGAATTATGCATCAATCACATAAAATAGTGCATGACAGAAATTCCAGTTAACATTTTGAAATGCATGTGTAAGTGTGTTGACAAACATGAAATACAAATCTGTTAGAGTCAGTTCAAATTTCTAAAAATTGTTCATCATTTAGCATGGACTTGAAATTATATCTTTTACATTCTCAAAATGATCATACTCCAAGGGAGGACTGAGTCAACTGGTCCAGTTTATCAAAAAGTAGAAAAGAAATATTCAAGAAACAGAATTTAGAGAAATATGCAATTTATGCTCTTATATTTCTTCATTTAAAATTGGTTAATAATTCCAGTGTATTCATTGGACTGCTGTTATTGGTTCTATTGCTTTTGCAAATGCACAGTGTAAAATTCCTAAGAAGAAGAATGTTTTGAAATAAATATGAAAGTATGACTAAACCCCTTGTGCTTTCCAAGACTTGGGGAAGGTTTAGACTTTTAAAAATGAAATAATATTACAAAGGAGAAAGGTAGTGTTTGCATAAATTGAATGAGGCCTTAAAGAAGCTCTGTTTGTTCAGGTTCTTTCTGTGTAGAACCTTTTTCCTCACCTGTTTCTCTTTTTATCTTTGTATGGAGAAAATTAATCTTTATGAATCTCCACATATTCTGTCTTCACCAATCAACACCACTAAGCCCCTACTTGTTCAGTGAATCTTTTCATTTTTAATTGAATGGCCATTTCTGTCAGATTATTCTTGCTGGTAGTCTCAAATATTTGATGAACAGGATAAGTACACCAACAGAAATGTCCTTGTGTTCCTGTATCATAGATATTACCTGTGCTGTAGGAAATCAATATGGACAATAAAACAATGGCTTTGGCCAATACAATTCACTTAAATGTGCTTGCCCAATAGACACATCATAGAATTGTGGTAGCTAAAGATATACAGTAAACTAGTCCGGCAATGGTGACTATGTGCTTCCTCATATTAATGTAGCCCATATCTAAATAAAATATGTAATAACAGAAAAACTTTCTCCATGAAGCACATAGATATGGTTAATATGTTGACAATAAATCCTGTATCAAAGTGTGCACACACAAACTTTAAAACACCTACACACACTCATGATTATTTTAAATGTTTAATAAAAATAAAATATGAATCATACCATGTAACATATATATTGCAGTTATTTACATGGATGATATTCCTTCTTCCTTCAAAATCCTGACCCTGAACCTTCTGCTTACCCTTCTCCCTCATCATCCCTGTCTCAGATTCTCCCCTTGACCTTCCAAGTGTAATTTCTCTTGGCTAAAACTACTTTATATTTATTATAATTCTCATTCTTACTCTCTCAGTCTTTTTCAGTGAAAACAATAAACTGACTGATGGCTAGAAAGTTAGCTCAGGAACACTCTCTCTCTCGCCCCTTCCTCCTCTCCCTCCCCTGCCTCCTTTCTCCACATATTTTTCTTCTCTCACTTTTCCTTGTTAGATTAGGGGACAAATTTAACCTGTAATGATCACATCCTTATCCTTTTCATTTCTAAAATTTCTATAGCTTGTAACCAAGGTTTCTCATTAGAATTCAGTGGGTGAGAGTCTGTGTATATAGTCCTGTGCATATTATGCATACAAAGTTACTAGTCAAAATATATCAGTTATCTCTTCCCTTGTAACATCTCCCTGCTAGAAACATAAAAACATATAAGGTTACCTTTCTTGGGATTTTGAAAAAATAAAATCATTTTAACCTCTCCATTTTGTGTTTTATGAAAGGGGAAATAGCCGTGGCATCAATGAAATATGGTTCTTTTTATTAAGGAAATCACAACTATAAAAATAAATATTAACAACAGAAGACAAGTGATGGCAACAGAAAATAGAAATATAATTTTTAAGCTTGAACTGCTGTATTGGTCATACATCCAGATCACAGGGAAATAAATCATGGCTAAAATGTTAAATAGCATGTTAAAAATAATGTTCTTTTAAAAAAAATAATTTTGAATGCTGCAGTCTTCTGTGTGATTAGCAATTCAGAGAATAACATGATTTTATTTTGTGCGGTTTTGAAATTTAAAACACAATTTGGCTTCAGGTTTTTAATTATTTCTTTAGCTTCTTTAATTATTTCTTTTATGCTTTCTGAAAAGATTAGTTAGACATTTATTAAATGCCAAGTTAATACAATTTATATAATTATTTAACAATATTAAACCTAAAAATTAAATACTGTAAACTAGGAAAGAATCAAATATGCCTAGATCAAGGGTATCTGTACATAGTATAGATTATTGTATACTACTATTTCTAGCAGGAGAAACACTGTTAGTGTTACTGTGTAATGTGGCCCAACGATGAATTATAAACTAAACTGAGAACGAGGAAGAGCCTCTGTAGCTGCCTTATGCTCATCATGGAAAAGCAGTGCCCTATTGAAGACTCCGTTACAGAGTGTTCCAATGGTGGTTTTCTCCTTGTTCCTTTCTTTTCCAAGATAAAGCCCAGGAAGATTTTGCATGTGACACTTCTCCTGAAGTCACCAGCACTACCTTCAGTGACATCAAGCATTTTCTAGATTGAAAATTGAGTGGATTTTTATAAGGAGATCTTAATATTTAAATTATTTTTTGGTTGATTTGTTTTTAGTAAAAATTAGATCCAGCTTTGAAGAGGCTGCTCTGGTAAAGAATAATCTGAAGCTCTAGACATGAACTTCAAAATTGAAAGGTTGAGACCTCAGTCTTGGTTAGAAGCAGGTTTTGGTTGACTTTCCCAGTGCTTTTCTAGGCAGAGTATTTAAAATATCAAAATCACTACCAACATATAAAATTAGAAGATTTACACAGGAAAGCATATTAACAGCTTCTTTTTAAAAAATCAGAAGCTCTGACAACATAGGACTCACTTCTCCACACAGCAACAGTCAGCAAAATGTACACAGGATGTCTGCCTTTTACAAAGAGCATCTCTCTCTAGGTTACCAGGGTTCCCAAGCTCATTGCCCCCAGCATTGTATTCCAGTGCCACTTGTGACTTATCATTATCACATCTGCACTTCTGCTTATCTTATACTGGCCCTACTTCATTCATTTGTCATCTGCTTGACTTGTGTAGATTTTTGAGTATGTGACAGCTATCCCAGAACTGATGTGATAGATTCAAGAGGAGAAGGATGGACTGTCTGGTTGTCCTGTAAGGCAGAAATTAAAGTTACTTCTATTACATGGTCATACTTGTATTGAAATTTAGGCCCATTTAGTTGCAATGCCCATGCTTTATCTGCCACCACATCACCTTTTTCATCCAGTCACTCTTACTCATTCAACAGATCCCCATATCACACAGAACTATTGAATAATCAAATAGTCAGATTTTAAAATCATAATTTCAAGATTTTGAGCTTCTATTTCTATACACCCTATATACATCTTGATAAACTTATGTGAACCTTGTAAAGGAGATCATTCTTACCCTTTTTAATTTCTGAAATTACCAAAAAATTCTTTAAGGTAGCCAGGAATCATCCTCCGAATGTGCATATTAACATATAATGATATGATGTTTGTATGATAGAGCCGTTTTCATATTCAGTACTGCCTAAGTGGTTTTAGAGACTACATTTTGAAATGTATGGGGACCTGAATTATTTCCCTTAAGACTTTGAGCATATGTCTAGGAGACTGTTTATCAGACTGTACTTTTTTTTTTTTTTTTTTTTTTTTTTTTTTTTTTTTTTTTTTTTTTTTTTTTTTTTTTTTTTTTTTTTTTT
>NW_016107337.1:7780989-7797439 GCF_001604975.1 Cebus imitator
TTTTAGTAGAGACGGGGTTTCACCATGTTGACCAGGATGGTCTCTATCTCTTGACCTCGTGATCCACCCGCCTCGGCCTCCCAAAGTGCTGGGATTACAAGCGTGAGCCACCGCGCCCGGCCTCTATCAGACTGCACTTTTATTAATTCACTTTCACAACTGTTTCCTTCTCTAGATCAGGGCTGCTCAATAAAACTTTCAGTGCTTATGAAAATGTTCTATTTTCGCTAATACAGTAACTACTAGTTACTTATGACCAATGATCACTTGAAATTTGACTAGTACAACTGAAGAACTTAATTTTGAATTATTTAAATTGGAATAGCCACATGTGCTTAGTGCTTTCAGTTACATGGTAGACTGCGAACTCTCCGTGACTGGAATCCCGTCCATATGTTTTTCTATCTTTGACATCTTGTGCAAGGGGCAGTAGACAAATATTGAATGGATAAATAAAAGCAACATATAGAGAAGCAGAACATGTGGTAGTAAAAAATTAATCAATTGTGTAAGTATCAGTAAATCTTTTTACAAGAGAGTGTTTGAATATGGGAATTTGGGATGACTTCCAATGGGAGAATGTGACTGAGGGACAGTTAGTAATGGATGGTGGTAGCTAATTATTTGTGTATAACAAGCTTTTCTGAACTCATGTTTCTTTTCAGCTTAGGGGAAAACTGTAATGAGGTGAAACTTGACAGAGAAGAGATAGTTCCATTTATGATCTCTGCGGTTTCTGGTGTGTCTAATGTTATAATCGTGAAACAGAAGGAGTACTTCCTACATCTCAAACTATTACTAAACATGCCTTATTCTTAGGAAACCTTTCAGACTTTAGATTAAAATAAATAGGTACACATTGAATTATTTTGAGTTACATAATAGTGGTAGTCACCAAAATGTAAAATATTCCTTATTTTCTTGTCTTTATGCAGTTAAGCTAGCAAAACACAGTTATGGGTTCTAAAAATCTCTTCTAAATCTAAATAAGACTCACCTTATTTCAATCAGTTTAATATTCTAGACTGGTTTTTTTTTTTTTCAGGATATGAAAATGAATCCTTTCAAAGCAGGAAATTTTTTAAGGATATTTAAATGTACTGTGACAAAAGTTTAATGATTCAGCCTTATGAAAACTCTAGTTTTTAATTCATGGGCCTGAAAATCACAGTCAATGGGTAAATGGAAATAGTTGGTCCTAGTAGACCAAAAAACAATATTACACTGTGGTTTTACTTGTCACAGAACTTAAAAAAGAGTAATTGTTCAATAAAAGTACTCTGTAATTAGTCTCAAAAATGAACCTCATGTTCCATTTGTACTAATACTGGGCTCCATTTTTCAGAGCTCTTTGAAGAGAGTCCTATAGTTTTTGTCTTCCATGAACATCTAAAAATCTTTTGTTCTCCTGGTCTTGTATAATATTGGATTTCTCCTATAGCAGACATGTTTGTGTTTGGGTAGGACTGATAATTAATTAAGAGTAGTTTAAAGTTAGTGTTCCTTATTAGTAAATGGGCGTAAGGGCTCACTTCCAAATATTCTCTTCATTTTAAATTTAAAAAAATTGATTCAGATAAAGAGATAAGAAAACTAAACCTTTATTAGATTTTAATATTATGCAGTTATAGCCTGGAGGGGTTCATTATTTTAGAGGACACACAAAATTTCAATACTTATTTTTGAGGTGCCATTTTGAATTCCTTTTCACTTGCTTTAAAAATTTAGGTCAAAAAAATTTCAGATTAAATCAATTTTCTTTACCCACAGAAGACAAAGTTTAGCTCAAACATAGTTAGAAATTAACAGGAACTTCTTTCTCTAGCTTTGTACTTGCTACTGATATCGTTTGATAAACTTGATATGAATGTCTAAATATTAAAGTTTTATATTCCTTTTTCCAAGATAGTTCTTGTTAGTGTTCAAATGTAACCATAGTGAAAGTGTTGGTAGACAGTGACTGTAGTTTCAGAAATCAAGCTGTTTCCTGTCCAGTTATGATATTCAACTATTGTTCCTCCAACAGAGCACATCCATTCTTTTGTAAGAGCTTGGTGATGATGCTAGTGTTCAGTGTGCTCCGATTCTTCTAATCTGACAGTAGAAATTACCCAAGCTATAATTCAAATTGTGTCAAATTCATTTAGTTTCAAAATGAATCTTGAATTATGTTATCTTTGTAGAATTTTTTTTGTTTTGTTTTTGGTCTTTGTTTATACAAGGCATGTGGCATGCATGCATCATTAATAGAAGCCTTTTTGTACCTGAACACATTTGAAAATTAATTTCAATTCATTGACTCTGCAGAAATAAGATAGAATAGGTTTCTACACAGGACAAGGGATCAGAAGTCAATGACTGATAATGACTTTCTCCACTATAAAATCATGTAACCTCCATTTACGTTTCTACATATGAGCCTTTAATTAAAAAGCCCTTTATTCCTTCTACAGTTAAAATACTAAATATAAACTCTTGTTTCTTATAACCTAAAATGATACCAAGAAACTATCAATGAGTACCATGAGTTTATTCTGATTTCACCATCCCTCTTTTATCTTTAAGATGTATGTCCTAAAATAACAGAGAAGTAGTGTCATGCTCAACATGATATCTGATTCAGTAAATTAGAATTTTATTATAAATGTTATTTCAAATTGATTGTTTTTATCTTTCAGACTTTTTAAAAATATACCAATGATATTCATTTGAAGGAAAATTATTAGTTTACAGGTAACTTTGTGTACATGTGTATCTATTTAATTGAAGCCATTTTATAGTATATTTTTGGTTTGAGAGTTGCAAATATTAAGAAGCTTCATAAATCTCAAATACTTACATTGCCTTTTGTCTTCCATTTATTTTGTTTTGAGGATGACTGAAAGTAAAAGAGTTTAACTGGCATATGCTACGTAAAAATTAACTCCTTTGTTCTCTCCAGGCACAATGGCTCACACCTATAATTCCAACCCTTTGGGAGGCTGAGGTGGGAGGATTATTTGAGTCCAGGAGTTCTAGACCAGCCTGGGAAACATAGTAAGACCCTGTCTCTACAAAAAATAAACAAAATTAGCTCGAAGTGGTGGTGCGTGCCTATAGTCCCAGCTGCTCAGCTGAGAGGCAAGAAGATGGCTTGAGCCTGGAAGGTTGAGCCTTCAGAGAGCTGGGATGGTGCAGTTGCACTCCAGCCTGGGTGACAAAGACCTGACCTCAAAAACAAAAACAAAAACCAGACACCCTTGTTCTCCCCTTCAGTGTGTTTCTGAAGTGGTCACAGAAACAGCAGTGCCTTTAAAATCATATTCTGTTATTTTTTCTGAAACTTCATTCTTGAGAGATTCTCTCATACCAGTTTGAGATCCATCTACGTACATACACCCTAATGTTGAAACTGTTGGCTCTTCTGGTTTCATCGTATATTATATTTAATAAATTCTAGCTTTCACGTGAGAGGGCTGTATACTAAATAATTTTAGAGCCTTAAGCAATATTTTAAAAAGTGGTTTTCCGTATTTTTGTATCCCTTTAACAAGTAGTTATCCAGCCTTTTTTTCCACATCTGATTAAATACTGGTTAATTATTTAAAATGTGTAAGAACATTCCTAGGTTCTGGATACACAGCAATGAACAAATAAATTAATTCTCTGTAGTCATAGACCTTACTCATCTCTCATTTCTCTCTCTGTCTCTTTCTCCTTCTTCCTCACTCATTTGCTCAATTTGTTGGAATCTTGCTCTCAACATTTGATTAAAGACTTAAATAAATACGTTTATATGTAATGTTCTAATTTTTGATATTTGGACATTTGTGTTGCCTACTTTTAAATTTTTATTAAATAAATATTGGATATGGAACAGCCATAGTTGCTGAACAATTCTGCTTACATTAAAACATTTTTAAAAGAAGCAGATGCTTATTTTTGTCTGTTTGCAGACCAACAGCCTTTCGCTTTACCATGATTGATACTCCATTGCTTTCAATTTGAAATTCCCGATAATAGATAGCATGACCAAATGAATACTTCCTTTTAAGATAATCTCATCAAACCTTATTTTCCTCAGAAGAAGATAATAATTTGCTCTCAGGGCAGTTTAAAGATTAAATGATATGAAGTAGACACAAATTCCTGGCATATCACTGAATGAAAATTACTTTTTCCTCTTTAATTTACTCCATGGATTTTACCAATAGGAACTATTCATTCATTTGTTCTAGTCCGCTCCCTGGAGTAGTACAGAAAAGAAAAAAATCCTTTCTCCATATACTAACTATTGACATATTTTAAGAATTATCTCCTCCTCTCACTAAGTTTCCCTAAATCCTTCAGTTTGTGCTTAAACGCTACACTAAAGCATTTGCTCACCAGACACAGATAGCTTGCATCTGATGGGACTTCAGTTTGTTTATGTCAGTATGATTCAGTCGCTGAACATGATGTTCTAGAAGTAATCTGACTCATGTGAGGTAAAAAAGAGTTGATCAATTATCTCATTTTAGCCATTGGACGTCTTTGAGGGTGACCTTGGAATAGACACACTTTTTGAATAAGCTTAGATAGTCTGTTGACACATTTTGAATTATGGTTAGTCAAGGATCTTTCATTTGTCTTTATCTGGATTTCTCTGAAGACTATTCTTTCTCATCCTTTTATTTTCACAATTGGTTTCTTAAACAAAACATGTCTTTTCATATTATACATTTCAGTTCTTTATTAACCATTTCCCCATATTAATTGAATACCCACTATATGGCAACTGTAGTTTAGGCAATCCTCTGCATACAGAGGTTGAAAGAAATTAAGACACAGGCATGCCCATGTGGAATTCACATGCAAGTAGAATAATGGTTATGTGAAAAGCTAAAATCAGTGCAGTAGATGTTCACTTTAAGTCTCGAAAACTCCAACCACTGAAGTGCCTTTCAGAATTTGAGAAGGCTTGGACTGAATGCTGAGTAAAGTGTATAAAGCAGTCAGCAAAAAAACCATGGTGAGCTGAAGTAAGGTAAGGACGGGGCATACTAGGCAGGGAATGAAGCATGGATGAAGGATGAAGAGGTAAATTTCATTTTGGATGTGGCTTGGGTACAAGGCTGTTATTTGAGAGGAAATGATCTCAAGGAAAAGATCAATCCTGAAAGTGAAAGGGCTTGAATGACAAAATAAGTAAGTAAATAAATAAATGGCCCATATTTACCTGTGGGAGATAGTGTACTAAAAAGGATTTTAGCTCATGAAGACATTATTTAATCTTTTAGGATATTTTATATAGCTTAGAGTACAGAGTGAAGTAAGGGAAATTAGTGATTAAGAAGCCATTTGAAAGGCTATGGTAATATTTTAGATGACAGATGAAGAAGGCCTGAACTAAGGTATTGTTTGTATTTAATTATATATTTGCTGTATGTTATACATACAAAATTATTGATCAAAAGATTTCCTTTGTCTACTCCCCTATAATACTTCCCTGTTAGAAACAGAGACACCATTACAGGCTGACTACTACTTATGGATCATTATCTTTGGTACAGCTAAAAATTCACCCAAATTATTATCATTCTGTTTATATCTTTGCATTTTATCTATAAAAATATAATAGAATTGTGTAATTGTACCTGTTACAAGTCTTTATTTCTTTGTAATTTTGAAGAGAAAACTAATTTCCATGAAAACAATAAGTTCAGATGATTACCTAGACTGTAACTTTTAAATACAGTTTTTGTGTGTGTGTGTGTGAGACAGAGTCTCACTCTGTGATCCAGGCTGAAGTGCAGTGGCACAATCTTGACTCCTGTAACTTCTGCCTCCTGAGTTCAAGCAGTTCTCTTGTCTCAGTCTCTCAAGTAGCTGGGATTACAGGCACATGCCACCACACCTAGCTATTTTTTTGTATTTTTAGTAGAGATGGGCTTTCACCATGTTGGCCAGGTTGGTCTTGAACTACTGACCTCAGGCAATCCACCCACCTTGACCTCCCAAAGTGCTGGGATTATAGACATAAGCCACTGCACCTGGCCTTAAAATACTTCTTTTTAAAAGTTGTGAACAGTATGTCTTTATGTAGGTACATATATGCATATACATGTGTATATATTTACACATACTATATATCTTCCATGCATATTGAAATTATATATATATATATATATTTTTTTTTTTTTGAGACCAGGTCTCTTGTCACCCAAGCTGGAGTGCTGTGATGCAACCATAGCTCACTGTAACTTCAAACTCCTCAGCTCAAGCTGTCTTCCCACTTAAGACTCCCAAGCAGCTAGGACTAGAGGCATGAATGACCATGCTTGCCTACTTTTTATTTTTTATTTTTTAAATTTTTGTAGAGCCAAGAGACTCATTATCTTGCCCAGGCTGATCTTGGCTCCCAGTCTCAAGCAATCCTCCTGCTTCCTCCTTTCAAAATATTGGGATTGCAGGCATGAGCCACTGCACCCAGCCTGAAATGGTTGATTTTTGCTTAAACTCTAAAAGGAAAATTATTTCCAAACTACATTTTTGATTTGTTTAATCCTTTGGAGAGGATTGTCCAAAACAAAAACAAAAATACAAGACTTGTTCAGTTATTGATATTCCATTAAAATTCATAGTTCTGAACAATCATATTTTAGCATCTGTAAGGACCATTCCTTTATTGACAATAGAAACAAAGCCACAATAAGAAATCACCAACATTTACCTCTAAATATGCTTCAGAAACTGTTTAATGGCATTTTGTTGTGTCAAATCGCTTTACAAAGCCTGTATTTTCTGTAAGAACTATTTTAGAATTTTATAAAATAATTTTCTTCAAGAATAAAAGTTTTCAATTGGCCAACACAAAACCAATGTAGTAAAACCTAGTTTGAGGAGGCTCCTAGTTTCATATTTTCAAATCTGAACTCAGAGCAGACGTCCAAATAGTTTTACAGAAACCAAAACTTTTGCTACTATTTCACCAAAAACACACAAACATACAAATGAGTTCTTTTCTGTAGTAAGACTAAATAAATACAGTTTGTGGATTTTTTCTTAATGTCTTCTTTCTCCCGCTCATTTATTCCTATCTCCCTCTCTTCTGTTCTCTGTCTTTCTTTTGTGTCTCTCTCCATGTTTTCTTTTTCCCCATTATTTTAATTTCATATTTGTTTTTATCTCCCTATGCATCTTCCAGAGCCATGGAACTCTGGACTCTCCCTTGTCTCTTTTTTCTCCCTTTTTGTGTGTTTAATGTGCCCAGTCTCATTTTGAAGATTTGCTTCTCAGCTCTGGTCATTCTTTACTTTAGCCTCTTCTTACTTGAACTGAATTTTTATTTCTCTTATTTCTCTGTTGTTTTCTCTGACCCTTTTGCTCTGGGTCTTATATGTATTACTCTGATGGGTGTATATTTTTTCCTGACTCTTTCTTTGATCCTTTCATAGCTTTCCTCTATGTTAACTTTTTCATTCCCTTTCCAATTCCGCTGATGTCTTCCACACTTTCCCTCCAGATTCTTCATTTTTTTCTTTCTTATTTTTTCTCTTCTGTATCTTATCATCTTTTTAGTAAGTCATAGTGACAAAGCAATAATAAAATAATTTCAAGTATCATTTCACTGAAAATAGCATGAGAGTATTCATTTTTCATTGTATTGTTTTTATCTGATGAATTTCAATGGATACAATAGAAATACTCTTGTTTTTAAAGAAATACACAATTTATTCAACTTTTGAAGATTGTTATATGTGTTCTATAGCTACCTTGAGAAACTTAACTCTTTGCTTAGAAGACAGAAATTATATTAGTGACAAAGTTCAGAAACTGAATTCAGACTATTCTTTGATGGAATTGATGTACAGGGTTTTTTTTTGCTTTTGTCTATGCCATTCAGGGAAATCTTAACCTAATCCACATGTTTTGTGCATGCATACCAGAAGGCTCTCCCCCTTTATTGGTGGGTGCTATAAATTTCTTAGGATGGATGAGGGGAAATGATAATGCTGATCTCTCTCATCAAAAGCTTATAAAGTTTATTCCAGCATGTGATGCTATTTTATGCCTGTCAGGGAAATATTATCTAGATAATTGTTACTAATGAAAAAGGTGCTACATTATTGTCTATCTTTGCCCTTGTGAATTAGAACAGTACATTAATCTTGCCTTTATTAACAAGTCAGGCATTTTGTCCCATGTGATGTACCAAATATAAGACAAAATATTTACCATAAATTGCTATGCTTCACACATTTATTCAGGGTCAACAAAAATGAAAATACTATATGGCTGAAATGCAGGCAGTATTTGACAAGTATGGGCATTACTTTGTAGTCTTGTCCTTGTTCAGAAGTTCTTCTTTCTAGACTTTTGGATTGTTACTATTGCTTGGGGAAGTCAATTTTTCCAATTCTCTCTCTCTCTCTCTCTCTCTCTCTCTCTGTGTGTGTGTGTGTGTGTGTGTGTGTGTGTGTGTGTATGCTACACTGGATTACAAAGCACCATCACTGTATTGTGCTATAATTAAACTGGACTTATTCTATCTTGCTTTATTCTATCTTACTTGTTAAAGTAAGTTACCTAAATAAATCCATGAACATATATGTATGTATGAATGGATAAATAAATATTAGCATACAATAATGGGAAGAATTTCTTCTTCTTGCATCAAAAAAACAAAAAACCTGAGTGGGAACGGGGCAAAATTAAAAATACATAGTAACATTTTCTATGAGTTTCTGTTTTTAATTTTTTTATTGTGAAAAACTTTTATCAACTACTAGGGCTTCTAATGAGAATTTAAAATGTATAGGTACTTTTAAAAGTTATGTCTGTCTGTATATCTATAGCACTATATCTACTTTTATATGTATTTTGTGGGACTGGAAGTGGCCTGTTCTGACATTAGGAAGCACATGCATATGTACATACTTACACACACATATGCACATTGGGAAAATACTATGGTTGAAAGACATTGAGTAATGCTCAAAGGAAAATATACATCTTAGATGACATATGGTTTTAAAAATACTTTAAAAAATATTCTTTATTTTACCAAAGACAATAAATGAGCCTAATGAAAATTACTCTCAAAGACTGCATGTTGATTAAAGCTTTATAACTTCTGATAATAAAACAATTGAGGTCTTTCAGATTTAAAAATAAAATCTGCAGTTATACAAAAGCTGGTGTCTGATATTCACCTAGAAAATAAAATAATAATGTGATTTTCCTCACAGAGTATTTTTAAAAATGAAAGAAGTTTACTAATCGAGAAAATATAGGGTAGGACACTTTAAATTTTTTTCATCTTTCTTAATGTACCTGAAATCTCTTGATATTATTAACACTTGCTTTACATTTGGCTAGCTAAATAAAATTTGACAGCTATTGAGTAGCATGATTAATTATTGAAGAGCAGTTATTTTATAACCATAGTTTTGGAATAAAAAGCAATAAAAAGTCACAAAAATATAACATTAAAAATAGAAATGTTTTATTTGATGTATCATGATAATTGACCCCTTGATGTGTGTGCTGCAAAAACCCACACAATTGTCTACGAAACGTTGTTATCCACAGCCAAAAAAACCTGAAAGTTAAGCTCAAACTGAATTGAAATAGAGATATACAACTTTATGAATATAACCAGGTAGAAATTTATTACATAATCAAAGCTCACAGTATGTATAAACACTAAAGATACAGTAAAATGCATCTGTTTTATTTTTTTAAATTTTTACTTAAATATTGTATTTTGGTGTATTGTCATCACACTAAATATTATTTCATTCAATATAGTTGCACACTTCAATGGCATAGTTCAACTCTGACAACATTGTTATAAGAAAACAAAATAACTTTTACAGTTTAAGTACATTCTCACTCTTCATTTAATTATTGAAGCTAGAAAAATCTAAAAAATATTCCAGCTGCAAATAGCATAAATTATGTGGCTAAAAAAATCTTGTTTTCTTTTTTCTGAATTATTGTACAATAGAAATTTTGATTCTTAAATATGACTTTAGAGAAATAGTTATTAATAAGAGAAATAGCAAGTATAAGATGTGATGAAAGGTAAATCTTTCATGCCTCTGGGTTTATTTGCAAATTAAGGCAATATATTTTTACTTTAGATAGTTTTTTTTTTATTTAGCAGTCCTATATTAGATTTTATACTTTTCAGAAAGATTTATTTGTATTATGTATCAATTATTTATTTAGTATTTTTCTATATTCAATGTAAAATTTAGGAAAACTCACAAAAACTCTGTCTTTCAAACAGTAGCCACATTATGATAATACAAGTTCCTATGGAAACATATTCCTAAAAATAAAACATTTAGAAATTTTTATTAAAACTTTTTAAAGGAAAAGTATGTCTTTTTATAACCCACCTAAATTAGTTTATGGTGATCATACATACGCAACATATGTAATGTGCTTTATCTCTTAGCTTAAAATTTCTTTTATTTTTTTTAAAGCATCTTTTGGCTACAACAACAACATCATCGACAACAACTCTATTTTAAGGCTTTGCCATTTACCCCTCTATCCATCCCCAACTTGTTAGAACTACCTACGTGTTTTTGGGTAGAGGATAAAAAAACATACAATTGAACATCTGGAAATTTTAGTGACTTAAAATATTGTTTTATATGTTGAAGAATATTGAGAAGTGGGTGGGTTAAATAAGAGTGGTTTGTGGTTTTCACGTGGTGTCTGGTACAAGGTATGCTGTATTCAGCAGTTCATTCTGCAGTGATGTGCCACTTAAGCCCTACATCACACCATAACTTTAGCAAAGCATTGTTCTTGCTATAGATCTGTGAGTGGAAATGCCTGACTCACTTTCTTGGCTTTGATGTCTCCAGTAGCAATTTATTCTGGTGTGTTAAATGTGAAGGTAAAAGCATTAAAAGAGGTGCACACCAGAGGTTTGGTTTCATAAACTCGTTATTTTTCTTTTCCTTTTCCTCTCTTCTTTTATTCATTTTTTTTTAAGGGGAAAACTATTTTTTAGTACCTAGGCATGAAAGAAGCACAAAATGAAAATTTAAAATGATAAAGCCTGAATGGAATTTGTATCATTTCCTTTTCTTGCTTTAGCCTTTGTCACTATAATACAAATGTCATGGAAGTAAGAATGAAACATCTTAGGCATTAGGACTGAATGATAGCTCATTCATATGACAATGACTGAACTGAGGACAGAACATTTCTCAAGAATGTAGCCATTCTTGTGGCAAAGATTATAATGACAAGGATAAATGGTGCAAAATTAACCAATTCTTGGATCTTTATAAAAAAATCTTATGAGTTTCCTCTAAGGTAGTGCTATATATTCTATTAGCTAAGGAGTAAAATGGGGGAGGAAAAAAAAAGCCTTCCTTATGTCCAAATCAAACTTGTTCAGTTTGATTCTTGAGGAGCCCGCTTAGGAAGGTCTCTGTTTTGACCAGTAGATGTCGCCACAAGCAACAGAAATACCCAAGGGGCTCAGAGAACTGATTAGGATGATATAACCACAAAGGACACAATGAAAAAAAAAAATCCACAAAGCTCATCAGTGATAGATTTTGTACTTTAGGAAAGCATTAGATAGTTTGGGTTTTAATTTTCCCTAAACGAAATCCTATACATTCTTGCCAGGATGAAGGGTGTGTCTAATAGGGTTCCCGGAGCGTGGCTTTGAGAGCATAATGCTGTTAGGACCTGTAGCTACCCGGCTTTACTTCCCTATGGATTTATTGGGCCTGTTGCTCCCTTGGCAAGTGGCTAGAATTGCTTTTTAACCCTTGCCTGGACTTTTGACTCACTTCGAGATCTCGGTTTACATTGAATATGAAACAGATTTCCTGGGGGAAGGCGTGTACTGTTTCTACTGCTACTATTTAGAAGCTGTGGGGGCAGTAAGGGGTGCCAGTGTGGGCATTTTCTCTCCTCTCTCTCTGTCTTTCACAGAGTGATGGAATTACCTGTTTTTAATTTTTTGTCTTCTGCTTATTTCATAGGCACTATACCTGAATACTCTGTGTTTGCGTGTGTGTGTGTGTGTGTGTGTGTGTGTACACATGTTCTAACATTTTTCTTCGTTTGGTGGTCTTTACAAACCATATACAATAAACCATTCTCTTGTGAGCAGCTTCACCTTGAAATGCAAATGCCACAAAAAGCACATTTCTTCTCATCCAAGAACCTCATTCAATCTCATGTGGGCACTCATAGTTCCGCATCAGTTTGCCTGGGGTTAAGTTGTGTACTTTTACGGAGGATGACAAGTTAGCAAAGTTTATGAGGCCACAGAACCTTCCTCCAGTCAACACAACACACATTCCCTCGATATATTTTGCGGTCTCCTTAAATGTATTCTGTTTGATTACTTCAGGTGGATCAAGGCAGGAGTGAGTTGAAACCATATGCATTTTAAAATCACCATTTCCACTTATTTTCTGTAAATGCTACATGACGACTGTATATCTAATGACAATGGCCTAATTTATTACAGCCAACTCTGTGCTGTATAACCCTGTTAGCTCTCTTAATTCCTGTGCAGGATGGCTTCACCACATTCTACCTAAACTTAAAGGGGACTTTTAACATCGACTGAAATTCAGATAACCTGAGGTGATATGTTTAGCTTGTCCTGAAGCTTGTCCTAAAAGTGTTCTGGCTTTTTCTGTGTCCCTTGAAGTGCTGGTAAAGGTGACAGCCTCACAGATCTCTTTTGTTCCAGTCTAAAAAAATCAGTCAGTTTTCCATTAGTCCTCACTGGCTCTTTTGAACACCAGGCTTTTATTTCACACTTAAAAGAAAATCTGTCAAGTATTTTGGTCACCAAATATATCCTACCTACAAATGTCAGATGGTGATGATTAGATTCTATATACTAGACACCCATTTAAAAAATCTAGTGTTCTGTCACTCTAATTCTGTGCCTTTAAAATAATGACCATTATTTGCAATACTTATGATATTTTGTAGTCTGCTTGGCTTGAACTGTGAGAAAAGTTTGGATAGTAGATATCTGTAATGCCAGAAATCTTCTATGGGAAGAATATGAGCAAATGAAAGGTAAACAAAGCTGATATATTTTCTCTTAAAAAGTATAGGTAAAAAAGTATGGAATAGCAGATTATTTTATTTTGGACATAAAAGTATTGAGCAAATTGATAACTATTTTCATCTGAATGTAAAATCTGACTATAAATTATAAGAAAAACTACATATTGTAAAGCTAAATGTGATGTTGTCCCTTTAAATGTTCTATCCTCTGCAGCTTTGCTTGTCTCCCTGGCTCCTAAGATTGCCTGATCCTCTTTTCTGGAATTCTTTCAATTAGTTTTGGATCTGTCAACCTAAAGTCGCTGAAATTGCTTATTCGAAGAGATTTCAATATTTACTCTGATGACATTTTTTGATTCTCAACACATAGTAATTCTTAGCAGTTTTGAATTTACTTTGTATCCTTTAGTCCATATAAATCTGGCAATCAAGATTTCTCTCAGTTTAATTTGCTTTCTGTTGAGGATTTAAATGATATTATCCTGAAGCTTTAGCCACCCACTTCCAGCCCCTAATCCTTGGCCTTCCTCACTGGTGAAAGGCTGTTCTCAGTACTCTTGGTTCAGTTTAACCCCCCTAGTTAATCTCTGACTTCTGGTAAATTGCCATCATGTTTAAAATCTGCAATTGTAACTCTCTTAAAAAAATCCTACTCACAAAGGACAATATGACTAACTTATATCATCTTATTTTTTAATTTAACTAAGAGCAGTGGAAGAAAGTCACTGTCGATCAGCTCTAGGAATATCTTAACTGTCATCAGATCTAGAATGAATTTCAGTCAGGATTTCTGTCCTTTCATAGCACATAAATTACATTTCTTAAAGTTAGAAATGGTCTGGCTGTCTTACTGACACTCTCAGGCTCTTTATGGTTTCTGCTCCTAGGCCTTTAGCTGGGCAGCTGCTGCCTTCTAACAGGAAATTTATTAAAATGCATTTCAATCCTGCAAAGTTCTATCTGGCACTGGTTGCTGGTTTTGTTTTTTATTTAATTCCAGTTTCCTTTAGCCAGGACTAGTGAACAGATTATGTCCCTTCCATAATAGAGTCCCTTAAGGGTTAGATCTGAATGCTATGAAGATTTATACATTAACACATATACAGTTCTGGAAGATACACTCTGCTTAGCCATATACAGGTAGATGGCATACAGATTATTTACTCCACTTCAAGAAATATTATACAAGTTCATTTTAGTGGATCTGTTTACATGGATAGCTGACTTACTGTGGGGAAATTGCCAACATTTTCTAAAATTGAATCCAGATAAGACAGAATTCCTTTTGATTGGAACTTATCCCTAGTTCGATCAACACTCTTCCATCACAGTGAAATTTGGCAACTCATTCATAGCACTGGTCCCAAAGGGGAAAACCTTGGTTTTATGCATGACCCTATTCTGTCATTTATGAATCGTGTAAATATAAATATTAAACTGTCATACTTTTCTTTAAGAAATATAACAGGAATAAAGTAAATAATATCTACTGAAGCTCTGGAAGTGTTGCTTTCTGATTACCTCTTTTTATTTATGGTACTGAAATTCCTTATTATTTGAATGAATAGAGCAAACACGTTCTAAATGTATACATTTTAATGCTAATTTCAGGAAAGGTAAACAGTATTTTACTTCCTAACAATGGCATATTGAACCTGATTCATTCTCTGAATGTAATGTCCTTGAGAGAGGAAGAGATTTGATGACTCCTGGGTGACGAAGTTCTTATTGTGCCATGTTCTAGTTAGCCACATAACTAGAAAGTATAATAGAGAACAGCACTGAATATTTCCCACAATGGAAATTCCAATTTTGGTTAAATTATGATAAGAATTTTGAGAATCACAACAGTAATATCCAACTTTCAGTGGGTCAGAAGCTTTTTTTTTTAATGTTACGACCATGCTTTCTTATAACTCGATGCAAGTAAGAGAATACATAAATTTCAATTAACAGTCAGCAAAGATGCACATGATTAACAACTGTGTCTGTTTTCAAGCAGATGATCACTTTTGCTGTTAAAAAATATGCAATGAGGATGGTTTCTGTTAAAGTTGTATTTAGGGATGGTATTTGATTAGGTAGGGTATACAGCTATTCAGATTCTGCCCAGAATCTGGATCTTCATCCTGAGGACTATATGCAAAGGCAGTAAAACATAGTAAAAATGGCACTGCATTACCATCTGAGCTATTGAGCATCAGATCTGAAAGCATTCCTTGGATGGATTAAATTTGATCTCAATGAGATTCTTTTCTAGGTTTGTGAAAGTTAAAAGTCTAGAACAAAAGCAAACTGAAAGATACTTCTTGTAGCCCACATTTTATCTTAGTGATTTAAATATTAAATTTATAAATTTATGCTCTAGATTTTTATTGTATACAAGGTGACATGATATACTTACAAGCATGATTTATAAATGGAAAAAACTAGAAACAACCCAAGAGTCTATTAATAGGGAAATGGTTAACTAAATTATGATATAACTAATAAAGGGAATATTATGAAGCTGTTTAAAAAATGAGAAAATGTAGGAAAATGGAAAATTCTTCATAAAATGTTAAGTTTAAAAATGTACACAAATATGGTTACATGTTATTTTTGGTGTCACAATGTAAGGAAAAAGACTTATATGTATTTGTATTTATATAAGAATATAGTGGAAAGACAAACCAAAAGTCTGAGAAAAATGCTATTTTAGAGGAGATGGGAGCAGAAAAGGAGTAAGAGTAAAATTTATACTCCAGCTTTTTTATAGTCCATGTTTTCTCAATGTCGTGCTTTTCAAAAATTATGTGAAATAAATTTTATTCATATGTAGTACTTACTATCCTCCCTACTATTTAATTATCATATTTCTTTCACAACTTTCATAAAAGTTTGTAGCTCTCAATATAAACAAGGGGAGCAATTTGTCAGATAGCTTGTATGGTTCCCATGAAATGCAGCACTCGTCATTAAACACATGGGCCAGGCACAGTAGCTCATACTTCTAATACTAGCACTTTGAGAGGCTGTGGCTGGAGGATCACTTGAGCCCAGGAGTTTGAGACAAGCCTGGACAACATAGGGAGACTGTCTCTACAGATAATTTTTTAAAAATTAGCTGGGCATGGGGGCATGTGCCTGTAGTCCCAGGTACTTGGGAGGTTGGAGTGAGAGGATCCTTTAAGCTCCAGTGGTTGAGGCTGCAGTGAGCCATGATTGTGCCACTGCACTCTGGCTTGAGCAAGAGTGAGATCCTGTCTCAAAAGCAAACTGACAAGCTGGGTGCAGTGGCTCACGCCTGTAATCCCAGCACTTTGGGAGCCTGAGGCAGGTGGATCACGAGGTCAAGAGATCGAGACCATCCTGGTCAACATGGAGAAACCCCGTCTCTACTAAAAATGCAAAAAAATTAGCTGGGCATGGTGGC
>NW_016107337.1:7797584-7822114 GCF_001604975.1 Cebus imitator
ACACACACACACACACACACACACACACACACACACACACAGAGTCTACAGTATCTAGTTTTATGACCCTTATGAAAATACTATATTTTCTTAGACTTCAGTTTGCTAAAATGGAATTACGAGTGCTTCACAGGATTGTTGTTAGGCTAACATTATATCATCTAGGTTAAAATAAGGCTAACATTATATCATCTAGGTTAAAATGAAGGCTGTTTACTTTTGGTGTTACTATAGTTACTAGAAGAATCAATTTAAGAAACATTTATGTAACAATTTCCTTTAAGGAAAAGAAAATTTAGATTTTTAAAAATTATTTTGTGTATCCATTTCATTAGAAGTCATGGGATTATCTTGGCAGTTACCCAAATACACCATATGCTTTTCTCCTCACTCATACCTGCATAAAAGATAGATGAAAACATTTGACAAATGATAGTCCTAGATAAATACAAATGCAGATATGGGTTCAGCTCATTAATTTCTGGTTGCTATTTGCTTCATATTTATGGTAACATAGTACATTATAGGGACTGGCTAGACCGTACTTTAAAACTTGGCAACTCTGTTGCTTGCAATCTATACTAGGGATATGCATGATTGAAGATGGACTAGGTCAGATGAAACCAGGGTCAGAACTGTGATCAACTCTAATTCCTTGTCTGAGATGACTCCACACTGTGCAAAAGAAAAGGAGGTTTCTTCATGTCTTCCGAAATCAATCAGTTTGGATAAATAAAGACTCATTCCTTAGAGTGAGAAGGAGGAGAAACAGAAGAAGCTATTATTTATATCATTATTATTACTGCTAAATGGAGCAAGGTTAAAAAAGAATAGAAAGTATAGTAGCTCATAATAATGTTTGCATAGTCCTGGGCAAGGTTGTGATGCATAGGTAGCTACAGAAATGAGAATCTGGGTTGCTGGAACAGAATTCCCTCTCACCCTACCTTTCTTTCATTTTGATTCTTCTTTTTCTCTCTCAACTAGGAGTTTACCATCAGTCCTCAGTATTACCTTACAGTGCTCTTTCCAAATAGCTTCTTCAAGGGCTGACTCAGCCTTCTACCAGTTGCTGGGTAAATTGGTTAATGAAGACTCACAGCTGCATTCTTCACTGGGCATTGCTCTGGCAACAGAGAATTGACCAAGGTTAATGCTCCTTGACTAGATGATGGTGGGATGGAGATCCACTGCCTCAATTAGGAATAATTCTGTAGTCATATCCAAGTTCTCCATATGATGGTCTAAGTCCACCACGGTATTACATGGAGGTTCAATTTCTTGCTTTCTCTGCCCCTGCTTTCCTCCTAACTGCTAATAGCCTCAATAAGCCTAATAAACTCAAGGTTTGTTTCCTGAGAGGCTAACGTAAGATAAACTTAGTGGTAGCTTTAGTAATGGTAGATGTGTCAGTGTTTGACTTTCACTGCTTTTGAAGTCACAACAATTAAGTATGCTCTTCTAATCTCAAGGGTCCTGAGATACAGGATCAATTTGGTTTATCCTCTGCCCCCAAATCATTCAGTCATTTCAAGGTGTGTCTTCTAGATTCGGGCTACAATTATTCAAGCCCAGAAAATGTTTCTAAAAATCCTAAGAATAGTTCTTATAAAATTTTTCAGAGAGCATTTTGGAATTTCTTGGCTGAACCTAATTTAAAGAAAGAATCATCTTCAAGTATTGCCTTAAACTTAACTTTAAGCTTCTTTCAGACCAACTTCAACCCCAAGATTGGTCTTCAATTTTCCTGTAGTTTCCTTAGATTTTGTCAATATCTGATTACGTCACTAATGGAAAATCTGTCTTCAATATCTGACTTTTTATCATTGAAGATATATAAGTTGTATTCTTATGGCTACTACTAAGGAATGACTATGAAAAATGACACTAAGTAATATTTGTTTCTTTTTCTGAATCTTTACTGACTGATAGCCATTATTAAATACTAGCTCAAATTCCACCATATACCAGAACCCTTTTGTGACTAGACCATTCTCCTCCTGATTGTCTTTGGTTTTGAAATTCTGGTAGTGATAAAACCATTATGATTTAGAAACTGCTAGTATATTGACTTAACTTCCTTTACTGTTTCCACAACTCCAAAAGTGGATTAAAGAATTTTTAAAAATATTTTTGTTAATCTTGCATACGCTAGAGCGTGTAGCATAGTAGTCGTTAAACCTACAAGAATCAATCAATTCTTACAAAAACAAGTAGTTAATCTGTAAAAAAAGAAGGCTGAAATCTAAATCATATGAATTATATGTTTTACTTTGTAGAAATAAAGTTTAGATTGGGGGTGGAACTGCGGGTAGTAGGTAGCACTTTTACAACTTGAGTTCAAATCCCAGAACCACAAGATTCCAGCTGGTAACTTTGGCAAATCACTTAGTACCCCTGAAGTTTAGTTTTTCCCACTTTAAATTTAGGATTGTAAGAGTAGCTATCTATATCCCAGAGTTAGTGGAAGCATGATGGCTCACAATGAATAAAAGGCACTTAATAGAGTGATTAATGAATTATCATTACTATATCAAAATATTACTGGTACAAAATTATGAATTAACCATTGTAGAGAGAAGAGTATAATACTGTGTTAAAATGGTAAGAAAATCAACACCTTTCTAACATTTTTCTGATTTTTAACTTTTTCTAATTATAAAGAATGTAGATTCATAAATAGAATGAAATATTTTTAGGAAAAAGCTTTAAGTCAGGACATAGTCATCCAAATCTGCCTTCTAGGTATCTTGAATATTTTGACCAATGGAATAAAGTAGAAGATGCAAAATGAGAATTTGTA
Organism: Cebus imitator; assembly: GCF_001604975.1. NCBI lineage: Eukaryota > Metazoa > Chordata > Mammalia > Primates > Cebidae > Cebus > Cebus imitator. The sequence continues at coordinate 7,800,388 of NW_016107337.1, forward strand.
CCCATATACTGTTAGATCTTCACTATCCAACCTTGACAATTCACTTCACTGTGCCTTTATTTATGATATTCTATGAAATCTCCTCTAACTGTATACTGTTTTTTTATATTCTCTGTCTTTTACACAAACTCTGAACCAAGATTTATCAACTTTCAGTCTCCCAGCCGTTTAACTTTTCCTCTTCAAGTAAAGCTGGACAGAGTTGAAGGTGGTCCATTGTATTAGTTACCTATTGTTGTGGTACAAATTACCACAAATTTAGCAGCTTAAAATAGCAAACATATACTATTCCAGAGTTTTTGTGGATTAAGGATCTAGACATGACTCAGCTGGGTGCCTCTCGCTAAAGGTCCCTTATGAGATTGTAGCCAGGTTATCATTCTAATCTGAAGCAAAGGTCTTGTGTTAATCCATGTGAACTGATATAAAGGAATACCTGAAGCTGGGTAATTTACAAGGAAAAGAGGTTTGTTTTGGCTCACAATTCTGCAAGCTGTAGAAGAAGCATGGTACTGGCAGATACTCCTGGTGAGGCCTCAGGAGATTTACAATAATGGTGGAAGGTTTTGAAAAGAGAACCAGTGCATCACATGGCAAGAGAGGGAGAGAGAGGGGGCAGGTGTCACTCTTTTAGACAACAAGCTCTTGCATGAACTATCAGTGTTAGAAATCACTCATTTCCATGGAGACAGCACCAAACCTTTCATAATCGATCCACTCCCATGACCTAAACATTTTCCACCACGCTTTCCCTCCAACATGGGTGATCACATTTCAACATGAGTTTTGGAGGGGAGAAAACATCCAAACCACATCAGATCTCATCTGCAGGATTGACTCGGGGAAAACTATGTCCAAATTGACTCATGTGACTGTTGCAAGGATTTAGTGCCTCTTAGGCTGTTATATTGAGGGTTTTGGGTCCTTACTGAATGTTGGCTACTGTTTTTACTGAATGAGGCCATCCTCAGTGCCTTGCCTTATGCATTTCTCCACAAACCAACTCACAATATGGCAAAGTGACATTTCATTACTTTATCACATTCTCTGCCACATTCTGTTCACTTGAAACAAGTTACTAACTCCAATCTTCACTCAAAGGTAGGGGTTTATAGATGGGCATAAACACTAGAAGGCAGGGATCACTGGAATCATCTAAGAGACTGACTTCCACACCAGTCATGATTGAGAAGCATTCTCTTTACTATGCTGCACCAATAGTAACATGTTAAATATAACACTCTTTTTAAATGGCTACATTTCTTTGACATATTTTCTATGATGTCTATCACAATTGTTTTCTAAGGATCCCTCATCTGTATGAATTTTGTCAAAATTTTAGCATTTTAAGTGTTGTCTGGAGCAAAGTGACTCACGATGTGAACTGGAAAATGAAAGGGCTTGTTTATTTTTATCCTGGATGCATCATGTACTTATTGTTGTTGACTCTAGCTTAGAGAGTTGCTAAATAGCGGGCTCTTTCTCATTTATAAAAATAAGGCAACAATTTTAGCTTACCAATAATGGGGCTATGAATAACAATTTTTCAAAGCACTTCTCTGTAATGCTTTGAAATCACCTATGTGTTCTTATTACCAACAACTTTTAAACAAAAGTAAAAACAACTGCAACCACTTTTGTACTTGGGGCTCATAGATACATTTTAAGTTGTATAATAACAATTTACTGGAAAGAAATTGATTCAGTTTTCTAAATTTTCAAGTAACTTTTGCAGTGAGCTTGGGGATTCCTATTAGTACATGCACTTCATTTGTAAATAAGAAGAATTGTCATAGAACAAATAATTAGTTCAGTATAATTAACATGAACAGAGAACTAGCTTTATAAGCCTGTTACTTCATACCCTGTCACTCCATTTTGTCTAAATATGAGTCTTTTAGACAGTTGATGACAGCTATCTCAACTTGGAAATGCAATACCAACATTTCTTGAATTGAAAATAGACCCTTCAAGTCATATTTTGGCATTGCAAAGTTAAAATTAGATTCCACTTCAAACAGGCTTTTTTAAATTAGGAAACATCCCTAACAAAAGACCTCACATCCCACTGAATATTGAACCATATGCTAATTGGAGTGGCCACTGTGTAAGTCATGGGTGGATCTGAAGAAAGTAGTATTCTTGCCTGACTTTCCAACCACACTCATTTTGCTAAATTGCATTTTCTTTTGGAAAGCAGTCTCATAGGCTACAAGTGTTACTAATTCTATTAAGTACTCTGCTTTTCATTATTCTTTCATATTTAATGATAAAAAAATTAACCACTATCTTTAAATGATATATTTCCATAAACAGATTGAGTTACTTGAATAACCATCTCATGGTAAATAGTTTTTCTTGAATGACCACCCTATTCCTTTTAATTTTCCTAAGCTGAAATTCTAAGTTATGCAAATGGTAAAATTATATTTAGAGAAATATGTAATTATATAGTTGGCTGGAATAATTCGCTTTGAAAATTCACAGGGATGATATATGTGCTATAGGCTCACATCGAACCAGTCTTCTAACAGTGTATGCAACCCACATATCCCTTCCCACTCTTCCTTCCTCTTTGACTTCTGCTTTTAAAGTGTCTGTGATCCAGGAGGACTTGTCCATTTTCTCCTGAGGGAGCATTCTGAGAAAACCAAAGGTATGGCAGATAATTGGAAACAAGTTATATTTTTTAATTATAAGAATTTTATCAAATGAGAATTTTCATAGGCTTCCTATAAATACTACTACCATGAGTTCCACCACTATTGCTGTGTTTTTTTTTTTTTTAATTCTGGGGTACATGTGCAGATCATGCAGGTTTGTTACATGGGTATACATGTGCCACAGTGGTGGTTTGCTTTATCCATTGCCCTGTCATCTACGTTAGGTATTTCTCCTAATGCTATCCAATAGCAGTGGGTGGGGGAGACAAGTTATTTTTAAACCTTATTTTTATCTATTGATGGAGCCCTTTCAAATATATTTATGTGTGTGTGTGTGTGTGCCTGAGAGAGAAAGAGGGAGAGAAATATCTGCCAATACAACATGTAACACAGAGGGAAATTTTAACAGATTTCATTTTATACTATATTACTAATCAAAAATCTCTAGAATTTTATCTTTCTTCCATAATTATGCTTCTTTTGTATTGTTTCCACATTTTCCCCACATTCCTTTCTTTTCTTTACTCGAGGTAATTCTCCACCAACAATTTAATGTTTTGTTTTTGTTCATCGTTCTCCATTTCTTCAACAGGGTACATCAATTAGATAGAATTCATAATACACATGATATGGTTTGGTGGTATCCCCACCCAAATCTCATCTTGAATTACAGTCTAGCTTCCATAATCCTCTTGTTTCATGAGAGGGAACCAGTGGGAGGTAATTTAATTATGGAGGCAGGTTTCCTCATGCTATTGTTGTGATAGTAAATAAGTCTCACAAGAGTTGATGGTTTTATAAAGGGCAGTTCCTCTGCACACACTCTCTTGCTTGCTACCATGTAAGACATGCGTTTACTCCTCCTTCACTTTCCCAGTCATGTGAACCTGTGAGTCAATTAAACCTCTTTTTTTTTTTTTTTAAAATAAATTACCCAGTCTTGGGTATTTTCTTTATTGCAGTATGAAAATTGACAAATACAGCAAATTGGTACTGGTAGAGTGGGGTACTGCTACTAAGATACTCAAAAATGTGGAACCAACTTTGTGACTGGTTAACAGGCAGAGGTTGGAATAGTTTGGAGGGCTCAGAGAAACACAGGAAGATGTGGGAAAGTCTGCATCTTCTCAAGGACTTGTTGAATGATTTTAATCAAGAAGTCCAGGTTGAGGTGGTGTCAGATGGAGATGAGGAACTTATTGGAAACTGGAGCAAAGGTGATACTTGCTATGTTTTAACAAAGAGAGTGGAGGCATTTGGCCCCTGTTCTAGAGATCTGTGGAACTTTATATTTGAGAGAGATGATTTAGGGTATCTGCTGGAAGAAGTTTCTAAGCAGCAGAGCATTCAAGGGTGACTTGTGGGCTCTTAAAAGCATACAGTTTTATTCATTCAGAAAAATATGGTTTGGATTGAAACATATTTAAAAGGGAAGCAGAGTATAAAAGTTTGGAAAATTTGCCATTTAATAATGTGATAGAAAAGAAAAAATCCATATTCTGAGGTGAAATTTAACCTGGCTGCAGAAATTTGCATAAGTAAGGAGACAAATTGTTAATCCACAAAACAATGGGAAAAATGTCTCCAGGACATGTCAAAGATCTTCAAAGCAGCCTCTCGAATCTCAGACCCTGATGCCTAGGAGAAAAAAATGGTTTCATGGGCAAGGCATGGTGCCTTGTTGCTTCGTGGTCTCAGGGCTTGGTTCCCTGGGTCTTAGTCATGGCCTAAATGACCAAGTTACAGCTCAGGCAATTGCTTTAAAGGGTGCAAGCCCCAAGCCTTGGTGGTTTATATGTGGTGTTGGGACTACAGGTACACAGAAGTGAAAAACTGAGGTTTCAGAATCTTCGCCTAGATTTCAGAGGCTGCATAGAAATGCCTGGATGTTCAGGCAGAGGTGTGCTGCAGGAACAGAGCCCTCATGGAGAACCTCTGCTAGGGCAGGGCAGAAGGGAAATGTGGGGTGGGAGCCACCACAAAGAGTCCCCACTGGGACACTGCCTAGTGGAGCTGTGAGAAGAGGGCCACCATTCCTCCAGATCCCAGGATGGTAGATTCACTGACAGCTTGCACCATGTGCCTGGAAAAGCCACAGACACTCAATGCCAGCCCATGAAAGCAGCCAGGAGAGGTCTGTACCTTGCAAGCCATGTGGGTGGGGCTGCCCAAGGCTGTGGGAACCTCGTCTTGCATCAGCGTGACCTGGATTGCGAGACATGGAATCAAAGGAGATCATTTTGGAGTGTTAAAATCTGACTACTCTGCTGGATTTCAGACTTACAGGGGGCCTATGGCCCTTTATTTTTGCCATTTCCTCCTATTTGGAGTGTATGTATTTACCCAATTTCTGTATCCCCATTGTATCTAGCCAGTAACTAACTTGCTTTTGATTTTATAGGCTCATAGGCGAAAGGGACTTGCCTTGTCTCAGATGAGACTTGGACTGTGGACTTTTGAGTTAACACTGTAATGAGTTATTACTCATTAATAGTCTACTTTGGTAGACTATTAAAAAGGCATAATTCATTTTGAAATTTGAGGACATGAGATTTGGGAGGAGCCAGGGATGGAATGATATAGTTTGGCTATGTCTGGACCCAAATCTCATCTTGAACTGTAGCTCCTCTAATCCCCATGTGTCATGGGAGGGACCTGGTGGGAGGTAACTGAATCATGGGGATGGGTTTTCTAATGTCAGTGTCATAATAGTGATTAAGTCTCACAAGATCTGATGATTTTATAAAGGGCAGTTCTCCTGCACAAGCTCTCTTGCCTGCCACCACATAAGACATGCCTTTACTCTTCTTTTACCTTCTACCATAATTGTGAGTCCTCCCCAGCCATGTGGAACTGTGAGTCCGTTAAACCTCTTTTTTCTTTATAAATTACCCAGTATCAGAAATAACCCATATTTTCTTCATAGAATTATGAAATAGACAAATACAATACATATCTGTGTTATTTTTTAATTTTTTATTTATTTTTATTTTACTTTAGCTTCTGTGGTACATGCGCAGGCCATGCAGAGTTGTTGCATAGGTGCAAACTATACCCTGAATTTCTCCCCATGTTATCCCTCCCCACCCTTCCCAACCCTGCTGTCCCTCCCCAATCCCCCATCAACTGCCCCCAGTGTGTGCTGCTCCTCTCCCTGTGTCCACCTGTTCTCATTGTTCAACACCCACCTATGAGTGAGAACATGCGGTGTTCGGTTCTCTGTTCTTGTGTCAGTTTTCTGAGAATGATGGTTTCCAGATTCATCCCATCCAAGTCCTTACAAAGGACACAAACTCATCATTTTTTATGGCTGCATAGTATTCCATGGTGTATATGTGCCACATTTTCTTTGTCCATTCTATCATTGAAGGGCATTTGGGTTGGTTCCAGGTCTTTGCTATTGTAAACAGGGCTGTAACGAACATACATGTGCATGTGTCTTTATAGTAGAACAATTTATAGTTCTTTGGGTATATACCCAGTAATGGGATTGCTAGGTCAAATGGAATTTCTATTTCTAGGTCCTTGAGGAATCACCACACTGTATTCCACAATGGTTGAACTAATTTACACTCCCACCAACTGTGTAAGAATATTCCTATTTCTCCGCATCCTCTCCAGCATCCGTTGTCTCCAGATTTTTTAATGATTGCCATTCTAACTGGTGTGAGATGGTATCTCAATGTGGTTTTGATTTGCATTTCTCTAATGACCAGTGATGATAAGCATTTTTTCATGTTTGTTAGCCTCATCTGTCTTCTTTTGAAAAGTGTCTTTTCATATCCTTCACCCACTTTTGAATGGATTTGTTTTTTTCTTGTTAATCTGTTTTAGTTCTTTGTAGATTCTGTATATTAGCCCTTTGTCGGATGGGTAGACTACAAAATTTTTTTCCCATTCTGTTAGTTGCCGGTTTGCTCTAATGATGGTTCCTTTTACTGTATAGAAGCTCTGAATTTTAAATAGATCCCATTTGTTTATCTTGGCTTCTGTTGTCACTGCTTTGTGTATGCTTTTAAACAGAAATATACAGTGTACCAAGTTTACATATGTCTTCATTCTACATTTTTATAACCTCATATTTTTATATTCTTCCATGTCTTTTATTTTCACATAACATTATTTCATGTTATTGCCTTTGTTCATTTTATCATCTTTTCTCATTTGTAATGAGTCCATGTCATGTCAGAAGTAACTAGAAATTTTGAAGCATTTTTTTCTTTCCATGATGTGATATTTGTTTTGTTTTGACTTTTTCCTTGAATTATTTTCTTTATTCCTGTCCACTTTATAATGAAAATATTAATTAAGAAGATGATCTTGAATGATAGCTCTTTCTTTGTTCTTTTTTCATGATTGGATTGCTCACACAACAAAAATATAAAACACTATATATAAAACAAAAGGCAAGGGTTTTTTTGTTTTGCTTTTTTTTTTTTTTTTTTTTTTTTTTTTTGAGACTTTTTTTTTTTTTTGTTTTTTTTTTTTTTTTTTTTTTTTTTTTTCTGAGATGGAGTTTCACGCTTCATTCTGTCACCCAGGATAGAGTGCAATGGCATGATCTAGGCTCGTTGCAACCTCCGCCTCTTGGGTTCTAGCAATTCTCCTGCCTCAGCCTCCCATGTGTCTGGGATTACAGGCCTGCACCTCCATGCCCAGCTAATTTTTGTATTTTTAGTAGAGATAGGGTTTCACCATGTTGGCCAGGCTAGTCTCAAACTCCTGACCTCAGGTAATCCACTTGCCTCAGCCTTCCAAGCTGCTGGGATTACAGGTGTGAGCTACTGTGCCCAGCCAAGGCAAGATTTTTAATCAAATGTCTCTTTACACAGTCCATTGAATCAAAAAGGCAATAGCTAATGATCTATGAATATTTTATGTATATATGTGTGTGTATATATGAGTATACATGCACATGAGTGCACGTGCACACACACACACACACACATAATTAAGAAATCCCTCTCTTTAGAAATGACACTAAAAATTTGGTTTGCATGATTTAAGATCTTTTTAATAAACATATTATTGTTCATCTCTGCATGTATTTTTGAAATGTGTGCATTCACTTATTAAATTGGCTTATACCCTTCAAACTATTTTGCATATTATTTTCACTTAAAAATTATTTTGATGCCTATACTAATGAGAAAGTATTCATGAACCTATATTTTTTTCTAGTCCTGAACTATGTCAATGCACCATAATTTATCTAATAAATACTCTGCAGGTGGGCATTTAGACTACCACCAATGAATTTCTATTATAAACGATGTTGCAGCAGCAACATATCTTTGGAAATCTCTCTTGATCATGGGAATATTTCTTTATGATAAATTTCTGAACTAAAATTGCTATGTTAGTCATACTAATTTTGCTTCTAAAACATTATACTCATTTATATCCTTAACATTATAATGTATAAGATCACTATCATTATAATTTCACCAATCAGAATTTAAAAAGTAATATTTAAGTTTTAATTTCTAATTTTTGTTTATTCCTAGTAAATCTGAACTTATTTTTCTACATTTATTTTTGTTTTTTACAAATTTTATCTGAAATGTCGTCATTGTTTCCATAATTTTAAAATATTTTTTCATTCTTTCTCATTGCTTTATATTACATGATTAAAGTTAATTTTTATATAATTTTATTTTATATAGTTTATACTAGATAAACAATATCTGCATGGTGATTTATAAATACATATTATACCAGTGGAAGTTTATTTGAAAGTAGAATAAATTAGTAATAATTAAGCGTTATGCACAAGAAAACAACAGTTGTCATGATAATCCCTGTTCCGGCAATGAACATTTTTTAATGATATTTCAAATCTTGGGTATTTCTCATGTAATTCAAAACACTCCATCAGAGTGTTTTATAAGTCAATTTGTTTAAATTTTTCTGTAGGTCCAGGTAAACTGCTTTCTGCAGGTAAGATTGTGCTGTGTCTGGAAGGGTTTCCTTGTGATTTGGGTGCTTTGTTCTCCACTTTGTCAAGTATGTTCTAAGAAAGCTATGGAACTGTGTCTCATCCAACAAAACATTCCTTTTCTTTTTTAGTCCTTTTAAATGTTCACAAAATAAGAAAATTGAGACTTGTGTGCATTCTTGACAATAAATACATCTTACTTGGATGTTAGTTTTGTACTTGTGAAGGAGTCAACTGCTAGAAAAAAGTGTTATATTAGGTAATGGAGACATGGATGTACAAGAAGTGAGCCTGAAATTGTTTTGAATTCAATTTAGAGTTGAGAGAATCCCCTTCTTATCTTTACATACTCATCTCTGTCCCTCACACAATAACACAATAGTACAGGAAGTACTTCTGCTTATCTACAAATTTACCAGAACTATAAGCTATGAGAATTTATACAAATTACTACTGAGTAAATATTAAACATTACTTGGAACTCTCATTGTTTGAGTCCTGGCATATTTTGGCCAGTCCAGATTAAGATTATTCTTAAATAAAGACATCTCAAACTTTCTGAAAACTCCACTAGGTATGATCATTAGGGAAAGTTAGAAATCTTGATGCTTAGATTCCATATTAAACCACTTAATATTAACTAAAATATACCAATATATTAAAAATAAATATCAGTTGCTTAGAATATACCATATCTGTAATATTGTGAAGATATAAATTTTGTCTCTAATATTGCCTATGGTTTAGTATCCAAGAGTTGCAACCCCCTAGAAAATATTTATCCAAAGCTGTAGCTACTGTAGGTGATAATATATTTTAAAGGCTACCTCTGAGAAAAAATTAATGCATGATAATACTAATCAACTGAACATCTTCAAGATTAGTGTGGTATATGCAAGATGTGTGTGTGTGTGCGTGTGTGTGTGTGTGTGTGTGTGTGTGTGTGTTGGTCTCTCTGAGCTGAAAACATAGTACTTGTTTAACTTATTTCCAATAGGAGAGTTGAATACAATGAATTGGTCCAGAGGGGTGGTTAATTAATTTCACTGTCATTGTGCTTGTCAGTGGTATTTTTTCCTCCAAATCTTTATCAGAATTTTTCACTTAGTTATTAATAAATTTCAGGTAACCTTTAGGTAAGTCTCTTAGCCTATTGCTTTCTCCTTTTTCCTCTATGAAAAGAAAAGGAAAATACTTAGTTTGATATGCCTAACATTGTTGAGAAAGCCACAGTGAGAATGCTGAAGAGACTGGATGGATATAAGAGAAATTCTGAACTCTGTGAAGAAAACATGAATACCAAAGAAAACCAGGCCATGTGTTTTATATTAAAATAAAATTCCATATAGAGTAAGAATTGAAAAACTGAGGGTAGGATTCAGAATTTAACAAGATTATGTTATTTTTTAAAATGTTAACATTACATAAATATGATGTATTTACTAAATTGTACTAATTTGAACATTCTTGTGAATTTCTAGTTTGTTATGTTTCCTGGTCTTTAAAAGAAAATAGAATTCCTTTTAAATTCAAATATCAATTTGTAATTGCTTCTTCATTCACATTTCCTCAAATGTTTTGGACAGATGTCTGAAATTCTCACAAGATGCCCCATGAATTTAGATTTGGCCCCCTGAATCCCCAGTATAACTGTGAAAGAGAGATACTGTCACTGCTTAGAGTCTCTTCAGCTCATTGTCACATCAGATTCTGAAGTACATATATTCAAATATATCTTAAATATCTAATTGTGGTCAACTTCTTGGCAACAAGGAATCTTCTATATTTATTTTATAATATGCCTTCTCTTATTTCATTAAAATTTACAACTTCTCAATGATTATGTTTCATTATTAAATAAAGATGCTTCCAACACCCCACCCTATGGAGAATGTGCTATTGTGCCAGCAAAATGATGACTCTGATGGCTAAAGTTCATGTGTTTGAGAGTTTTAAGAATCTCTTAGAATATCTTGGTATAGTCACCTTTTACCACCAGCAAATGGTTTCTCCTGGTTTTGTTACATGTGGCAAATTTAATATGAGGCTTTTCGGGACTGTTTTGTGGCTTCTTCTTCTGGGGCTAAAATGTTTGTTGCTTTTGCAATTTGCACTGATTGCTTAAGAAAAGAATGGTTTGTTTTGCAAGGACTGCTTTGAGTTTAGTGGGTTCTGTGCATAGTTAGCTACAATGTTTTTATTTTGTGGTGATGGTCCAGATAGTGTTTTTTGAAAGTATTTATTGCTTTCTTACAAATTACACATATTGCAAAAGAGCTATTTTTATCCATATATGGAGAAAAGATAAAGTCATTGATCAAATTAAAAAACCCAGTGAAATAAGCTTATATCACTCAGTCAAAGAAAAATAATGGAGTCAAGAAGAAGAAAAGAAATACTTTCTAGAATGCTTGTTCCAAATATTAGAATATTTCCCTATTTTAAATTAGTTTTATTATACTTAATGTTATTCTGATATTCCTAACACCTTCAGGGGGAAAACCAACTTTTACTATCTGTTCTGTGATAAATAAGACTAATGCTAATTTCGTATCACTGTGTGTTACATAGTATGTAATGTATAGGGTGTGCCAGGTGGTATTTATAAACACAGTATCATTTAGATCTTAATACAGTTTGTTGAAAAATTATTTTCATTTATTTTATTAAGAAGGAAGCTGAGCCTCCAGAAGTTAAGTAATTTGGCAGAGTTCACATGGCTACTAGCTGGCCAGAATTTAAACAGCTCTGATTCTAAATCATTTCCTCATTTTACTGTGTTCCCATGATTTTCCTAACAGCAATTACTCCAATATATTTATGTTGCCAATTGAGAACTTTCTTGTTACTGCTTATTTTTACAAGTACCTTTATGAGTTTTTAACTTATATAATTCCAAAAATGAAATAATAAATCTAGACCACAAAATTATGTAAAATCAGTTATTTCATCACCATCTAAAATGTCAAATGTCAACACAGCATTGATAAGATTGATGTCTAATGAGTTGTATGATTGCTTCTTTCAGAGATAAAAAATAAAGAGTGAATTTAAAAAGCTAGCACCTCAACACTTATACACTAATTGCTTATTAAATATATCAGCTGTGGCATCTTCTCTCTGGTGAAAGAAGACATTATTCCCCAGATAAATATAGGTAGGGATGAACAACTCAGAATAATATTTGTTTGTCTTCAACTAGGATAGTAATAACCATGATTCTCTATGCTTTCCTGGTAACTTTTTACATTTTTACATGCTTTCCTGTTTGATGTCCAGTTATTTTTTCTTCCTCTTTCCCAACACCATGAGTACCTTGAGAGCAAACTGTTGTTTTTGCAGGTAATTTATTTTCTCGCTGTTAGCCACATGGTAGTATTCCTGGCACATAGAAATTGTAACACTTGGAATCTGTACAAAAATTGTTGCTTGAATGAGGGTCTTTAAATCCAACAATGTAATGGTAAGATCTGAAGCTGCATTAGTTCTTCATTGTCTACCTGCATTTAGCACTTATATTTGTTATTGATAATATCAATGACCATTTTAAAGAGTTATTTATAGGACCTCAAAATTTCTGGTTATTTAAAATAGGCTTTTCTTTGGATGATACTGATGATGATGATGATGATGATGATGATGATGGTTGAGATTGCCGACATTGTTGATAATCTCAACAATGTCAACTACCATTACCAGATAGTAATCTGGTAATCACCATCATTACCTGCTAAAAAGATAACTACTACAGATTCAAACTGAGGATAAAAACACAACATGAATCATAGTGGATCATAATATCTAGAACAAAGAGAAGATAATCATACATATATTGTGGTGAAAGATATGAGATTTACCTTCTGAAGATCAGTATGCCTGTTTCCACCACATAATAGCTGAATGATCTTGATTCTGCCCACTTAACTTCTTTAGGTTTCATTATTTTTAAAATGGAAAAATATTATGATTCCCATATACCTTTGTTCTAAGGATCAAACAGGAAATTCTTTTTGAAAGACCGTTATAAACCATAAATGTTAAAGATATCAATGCTAGCTAATATTATTCCTGTAATTTCTGCTCCAAAGTTATGAGTAAATATAATTTAATTGCTGGTTCTCTGGAAGACTCTATATTCTCTATTTGTCTGAGCTTAATTAATTTTTAATCTTATTAAATTAATTGAGATTTTATTCCTGGTATGATGAGGACTGCTTAGTATTCCAGATTTTCCAAGAGGCTATAGTTATCCTTTCATTTCTTACTCTGATTTTCTGTCTCTGATGAATTCATTCTCTCTGATATTCTCTTGCTTCCGTATCTCTAGGGATCTATGTACACATCTTACCCCATGAGAAGCCCTCCACATTGACTCATCTCATAAGACAAGAGTAGCACAAAAATCTTCTGCAAAACAGACTTAGAATGATGATTTCAAGCAGAATTTTAGAATACATAGTAGGTAGAAACTCAAAGTTGAATATAAATCATTACTGTAAAAATTAAAACAGTCAATGAACTTTCTATACCCTGGTAGGTTTTTTTTTCCTTAGCTATTCCTGTTTTCTTTAGAAACTAACTGTTGTCTTCCCATCTCTCTCTCCTTAACAATGCTTCTCTTCCAACCCCTCCACTCCTCTACCAGCCCTGTTTTGTTCTTCTTGGAGAAGCATCTTACTTGTTAAACTGCTCTGAAAACCAAACTATCAAAACCGTACAGGCTGTATTGATATTTTTCTTTTTTTTTCTTTTCTTTTTTTTTTTTTTTTTGCCTAATAGGTAGAACAGTTCTATCCCCAAATAAAATGTGACTTTTTAAAACAGTGAACTCATACAAGCTGATAAAAGCTTTTAAACTAATATTTCTTTGTTTTTTGATGTTTATGTCAAACATTTGAGATAAAAATGTACAAATGACCCTCACTTTTCCTATTCCATACAGCTTAATTTTACCTCACTTTTGAAAAATACAACATGAGTCAAACTTTGTAAGAACTTACTTTTTAAAATTTATTTACTATTTATTAAGCACTTACTATGTTCCATGCAGGCACTGTACAATGGAGTTATAATGAGAAACAGCTATGTAATTTAAAAATTTTGTACTACAGTATCTGTGTTAAAAAAGGAAAAACAGGTAAAATTATTTTAATAATGTATTTGAATTCAATATATACAAAATGTAATCATTTCAACATGCAATCACTGTAAAGTATTAATGAGATATTTCATATCCTTCTTTTGTATTACAGCTTTGAAATCTGCTGTGTGTTTAACACTGCGTGTCTCAGTTCACATGAGCCACATTTGGAGTGATCAATAACTACATGTGGCTAGTGTCTAATCCACAGTCCAACACAGTTCTGAACACATATGAGTGTTGCATGTTTCCATAAATCTCACAATGTTCTGATAATTAATTCCATGTGACAGATGAGGAAAGGGAGACACAGAGAAGTTAATTAAGTTGTTCAAATTCATACATTCATATTAAAGCCAGATATTGAATTTAGCTTGTCGTGACTACCGAGTTTTCAATCTCAACATGATGTTCTTACTTCTTTACTTCACTATAATTAATATTTGGTCAAGTCTTTGGTAAAACTGAGTTATATCCTCTTCATTTTCTTTCTACTGCTTGTATGAATTTGGTAAAGAATGCTGAATTGACATATCTCTGGACTAAAATACTTTTGTGGTCAGAATGTTATTATAAGAATAGATTTAGGTTGCATAAGCACATGATGTTCTTTTGAAATGATGTACCTTAACACTGCCCCAGAGGGATTTTATCTATGCAATTCTTGGCCCTTCTACTGAATCAATCAAAAAGAGAACTGATTTGTGGGTGGGTAATGGGGTTGAGCTCAGGGGAGAGCCTACCACATTTTAGTAATTACTGGTTTCATGTTAATTTAAGAAATCAAAGTTGTATTTGGTATCATTATTCCTTCCAACATACTTAGGTTTTCTCCTTTAAAAAGGAAAAAAAAAAAAAACATAATGTCTGTAAGGTAGTTCACTCAGCTGGCAACAGTATTCTTTTAAACATTTATCTTAATTTTGTTTATAGTGGATAATTTGTTTTTTCAGGAATATTTGTTTACGGTTTTGCCAATGATTATATAGAATTATTTAACCAGATCATCTAGCTTTACAAACACTGATACACTTACTTTTTATCCATAAGGTACCAAAAATATTTCAAATAAAAACCTAAAATATCTTTATTGGTATTCTCGTGAAGTGACTATAATGGGAAACATTCCTCCCAGGCTACAAATGAGAAGTGGAAGTTGAATGACGTTCCCAGCCTCAGAAGCTCTTGGTGATGGAACGGCTGGAGGGCTTCAAGTGGGTTCAATCAGCAGTCATTGCAGATGTAGTCCTTTTCTAGTAAACTGCTCCTACTAGATTTCCTGGAGCTCTTCTGGTTGCATCATGCCCACTGACATGTTACTGGCCTTTGACAGTTTTTGGTGTAAAACTAGGAGGTATGCTGAAAGGCGGGGTGACATCCACTCATCTCTTTTGCTGACTGTCTGCATGAGACAGATGTGGCAGACAGAAAGTCCTGTGTAGTTTACCGAAGAAAGAATGAGTTCCATCTGCTCACTATGCAGGCTGTCCTTGGGTACACAGTAAGGGCTTTCGCAGTGCCTATATTTAATTTCCGCACAAAATGCAGGCTTTTCTAAAACCCTCACCACATTTTACTCTGTGCCTGCATAATTCAGAATGTTTCCATTTGTGAATCACACATTGAGAAAAATAGTGCTCCACCCACACAAGCTATTAATTTATCTACATGAGACTAAGGATAATACACTAGTGTGTAAATACACACACACACACACACACACACACACACACACAATTGTATGTATTTTAACAAGCTCATGTTCAAGATTTGATTTCACCGCTCCCTTCCCTTTGCGATTAGAGACTGGGTTTTAGCATTCCTCTTTTGTCTGGAACTGCTATTCAAAGAGTTGTGCAGATCTTTTGTTGTCTACAGTTAGCAAATAATCTCTCAATACTCAGAGGCCTGGTTCCAAAGTACATTTATCAAATAGTCTCTCAGTGTTCAGAGGCCCAATTCCCAATTCCCAAGAAAATAAAATTACCCAAATCATGTCTGTTGGCTAGGCTTATCAGACTGAAAATTGGCTGTATATGAATTGACTGCCCATACACACCCCATTCCAATGAGCCCTGGATAAAGGACAGCTTTGTGCAAGAAAAGGGTTGAACATATCAACGATTACCTCAGACGGTGACAGGAGGGGGCAGAGACAGCTTCTGCCTCTCTCTTTAAAACTTCCAACTTGATTTTCTTCTCTCATTCTCTCTCTTCATCTCTCTCTTCCTCTCTCTTTCCCTCTCCCTACCACACCTAGTGATCATAACTATTTACCAAACTTGTAATGGGTTGACCCATAGCAGTGCCTTGGCCCTTTCAAACTACTTGTTTTGCTATCCTTCTAAATCCCGAAGTTAAATTTAAGTAATAAATAAGTCTGATCAAACCCAGCCAATAATTTGTTACTGTCCTGGTGTCTTTTGTATCCTAAAAGTGTGCAGGTTAGATAATTAAGTAATAATGAGTTAGTTTCTTTATAGAGAAAGGAACTACATTTATTGAGCATATATTTCAGGTATTTGCATGCAATCTTTAACTGAAGCCACCAAGGAGGACATTATTGATCTCCATTTTGCATTTGCTTAAACAGACTCAAATTTCCTTTGTGTAAGTTCAAACAGCTAGCCATGGGCAGTGATGTAATTTGAGTTCAGGTCCCTCTGATATTGCATCACTTACCTTTTCTGTTACATTCTTTCATTCTGTAAACAGAAAATCAATCTACTTGAGAAACCAGTTTTTCAAATTTTGCTCAATATACTTTTTTTTTTTTGCAAACATTATTCATAAGCTGAGACTTACTGCAGAGGATATGAGAACATTTACCTATCCTTCTATTCCAATTCACTAAAGAGAAAAGCCATTGGGTTAATAAGGGGGAACATTCTTTGACAAAATCATTGCAAAATCTTTGTCTATTAACAGTTTCTCAAATGGTTCATCAATCTGTTGGATAGTAAGGAAGGCAGTCTTCTTTTAAAATTATCTTTTATAATAATAATGATACAAATCCTTCTGGAAACATTCTAGGACCACAGAATCGATTTATTTTTCTGCTTTTGATGTTATTTTCCACATCTATAATGCATAAAAATATAAAGTTATCAACATTAATATCATTTGTTATCAAATTCAAATTATTAAATTAGGTATATCAAATGGTTCATTTGTATCCCAATGTGAATTGTCTTTATTTTGTTATCACTATTGAAAAAAGAAGAAAAATGTAATCAAGATATACTTAACAGTTTCATTAATTTATCATGATCCTATTATTTAAAGTTATAAAAAGTTTTTACCAGTTATTATATTTTTGCATTTGATATTATATATATATTTTTTTCAATGCTTCTTCTGTTTTTACTCCCCATATTTGCCCCCACAAACATCTCTCCCATTTTTGTAACAGCCCTAAGGGAATTCTGGCAAGAACCAGTCGAGAAAGAATGAGAGCTATATGAGTCACTTCTGACCCTACAATTAACACATGAGGAGAGAACTTAGTGAAAACAATAATTCCTCAGGCATATGTGGTTTTGTTTTTAAGCCAACATACTTTCCCTCTGAGTTCATTAGCTGCCATTTTGTAAATGAATCTTTTGCTTGCAAGCATCAGATTTAAGTGTTTTAGCAAATTGGAATTCACATTGCTCTTATCATTTAATTTAAGGGAACGCTCTGCACTGGATCTAAAGAATTTTTAAAGAACTACTGTCATTGGCAAAGCCCCAGGAAATCACTAAGAAACTATTCCTTTGGGAAATGCAAGCTGATAATATTTGGTTTATGCACAAAATGTGTATTTATCTTATTTATTTGTTACCAACATTTTATGACCATGCTGAAAATGAGTTCTAAATTCTATGATGCCTGTGATTTTCTAATTACAGGTAGATCACTATTTACTGTGTTATGGTATCAATTTGGTTGGTAAGGATGGGCAATGAGAAGACAAGACCAGAAGGCACTGCATACAGGGAGGATGATCTTTGTACACTGGCAGCAGTGAGCATCAAATGGAAAAGTAGTGTGCAATGCTCCAAGTAAAAATAAGCTTACTACTATGAAATAGCTTTTCTGTTACATATACATATTTCTATCTATAAATGGATGTGTGTATGTATGTCTACTCTAAATCATTGTGTAAAATATATTTCCCTGTAGATCACTATATGAATGTTTGAAAAATGTAGAATAAATCAATAAGCATTTTAAATATAAATAGTTTTTTTTTCTCTTGCTCCAGAGAATGAAGTACTAAATGAATAACCTCCTTTCTATATGTCCAAATGTAATGAATAATTTAGAGACTGGCGATTTTAGATTTCTTATCCTTGCTCAGGTCTATAGCAACTTTTAGAAAACCTTTAGTGAGAAAGGATTCCTTATTACTCTCTTGTTGCTGAAAAGTTCCTCTGCAACATTTTTAATATTCTCTAAATAAATGAGTGTAACAATTACAGGAAACTGAAAGATGCAAATAAAATTAGACAACAGGCCCTTGTATGTGTGTAAGTATGTATAGATGTGTGGGAGTATGTGTGTTTATGTATATATGTGCATGTGTTCATGTATATGTGTGTGTATATATATATGTATGTATGTGTGTGTGTGTGTATATATATATATGCTGTGAAGAAAAATTGCACTGGAGTTAAACAAGTCAAAAGTCTATATGACTATATATTCTGGACACTGTAATAAGGAATAGAGATTGAACTCAACTTTCCTAAAACTAAGGGCAGAAAAGATTTTAAGGGCTGAGGTGAGCCAGTGAGCCAGTGGGAAAGTGCCAGAGTGTGTTATAGGGAAGGTTGGTCATGTGATTAGGAATCAGTGTTTGCTAATAGTTATTCATAGAAGTTAGGCTCCTGTCTACTACAGAGCTTGGGAGATAGTGGCTTTATTTTTCTTGATAATAGCTTGACTTCCAGGTTTTTGAGAAAGATATTCCTGAGTTGTGAAACCAGCAAGAGTCTTGTAGAAGAGTTATGTCAAAAAAACCACAGAAGGAATTTACAACTGCAAGTTTTCAAAAGTTAATGCTCTAAGAAAAGGGAGGTCAGGGATGTACAGTCAGGAAAGGACTTCTCTAAATGTTAAGCTTAGTCAATCTAAGGGAAAGATTAAAAAAATCTTGATAGATAGGTATTATTAAAACCATCTTGATTTAGATAGATAGATAGACATAGAGAAATTATATATATATGTGTATATATATATGCATGTGTGTGTGTGCATATATATATATATATATATACATATATATATATACATATATATATATATATATATACACAGAGACTGAGGGGGAGAGAGAGGGAGAGAGCAGGAGGGAGGGAGGGAGGGAGAGAGAGAGAAAGACTCTTTCAACAGGCAAGGAAGAAAGAAAGAGTTTTACTAAAATATTTTGGAGATTATTTTAAAATTAAAGTATTTCTTAGAGTACCTCCAGTAAACTTCCAAAATACAAATATGTTTAACATCTGGTTTATACAACCCAGGAAATCCTTTAAAAATGTGAATATTATGGATTATTCATAATTTAAAATTGCCTGGACTTCTGCATTTTTCCCATAAATACAAATAATTGACTGTAAGCTATTCAAAGATACAGTTTACCTGAATTTCTCTGAGATTCATAAAATGAGGCAATTGAAATTCGCCAGTTTCTCCCATTACCTTTTTAATAACCATTCCTGCTCCTACTTAGGCATTGGTGGAGATATTACAGTTCAATTTAAATTTAAAGTAAAGAGACTAAACAAGATAGTCTATCTCTTTCTCCTTAGAGAGATTTTTTTCAGATTAGGGATTTCTACAATGAAAATACAAACCAAATTTCGTGGTAAAATGAATCATTACCATCATTAAAGAAAGCAATCTCAGTTTCCCTGGAATATAAACTGCTTATCTAAGGAGCTCAAATGTAAATCAAGTCAGAGTGGTTGCCTTTCTAATTTTTAATTTGAGATTCTTACTTCAAGTTTTTGTTTCTCATTCAACAGCATCTTCATATCTGTAGCAGGTTATCAAATTCACAGAGACCTTGTTGCCCATCACAGCACTGCTCCAGAAAAAGGTCTCTTTGGTTCTGTCCTTTTCCCACTCAATCTCATCACAATGTTAAAGTGCATTACATCACAGAGCACATTTTTTTAAATTATAATTTAAGTTCTGGGGTACATATGCAAAATGTGCAGAGTTGTTACATAGCTATACACGTGCCATGGTGGTTTGCTGCATTCATCACCCCATCGTCTACATTAGGTATTTCTCCTAATGCTGTCTCTCCCCTAGAACTCTACCACCTGACAAGCCCTGGTATGTGATATTCCCTTCCCTGTGTCCATGTGTTCTCATTGTTCAACTCCCACTTATAAGTGAGAACATGCCATTTGATTTTCTGTTCCTGTGTTAGTTTGCCGAGAATGATGATTTCCAGTTTCATCCATGTCCCTGCAAAGGACGTGAACTCAACCTTTTTTATGGCTGCATTGTATGCCATGGTGTGTATATATATATGTGTATATATATATGCCACATTTTCTTTTTCTTTTTTTTTTGAGACGTAGTTTCGGTCTTGTTACCCAGGCTGGAGTGCATGGCGCGATCTCGGCTCACTGCAACCTCCGCCTCCTGTGTTCAGGCAATTCTCCTGCCTCAGCCTCCTGAGTAGCTGGTATTACAGGCATGCGCCACCATGCCCAGCTAATTTCTTTTTTTTTTGTATTTTTAGTAGAGACAGGGTTTCACCATGTTGACCAGGATGGACTCGATCTCTTGACCCCGTGATCCACCCACCTTGGCCTCCCAAAGTGCTGGGATTATAGGCGTGAGCCACTGCACCCAGCACCACATTTTATTTATCCAGCCTGTCATTGATGGGCATTTGGGTAGTTTCCAAGTCTTTGCTATTGTGAACCGTGCCATAATAAACGTGTATACATGTGTCTTTGTAATAGAATGATTTATAATCCCTTGGGTATATACCCAGTAATGAGATTGCTGGGTCAAATGGTTTTTCTATTAATAGATCCTTGAAGAATTGCCACACTGTCTTCCACAGTGGTTGAACCAATTTACACTCCCACCAGCACTGTTAAAGTATTCCTATTTCTCCACATCCTCTCCAGCATCTGTCATTTCCTGACTTTTTAATGATTACCGTTCTAACTGGCATAAGTTAGTATCTCATTGTGGTTTTGATTTGCATTTTTCTAATGACCAGTGATGATGAGCTTTTTTTCGTATGTTTGTTGGCTACATAAGTGTCTCATTTTGAGAAGTGCTGTTCATAACCTTCACCCACTTTTTGTTGGGGTTGTTTTTTTCTTGTAAATTTGTTTAAGTTCTTTGTAGATTCTGGATATTAGCCCCTTGTCAGATGGGTAAATGCAAAAATTTCCTCCCGTGTACCTATGCAACAATCTTGCATGTTCTTCACATGTACCCCCAAACCTAAAATGCAATAAAATAAATAAATGGAAAAAAAAATTTCCTCCCATTCTGTAGGTTGCCTATTCACTCTAATGATACTTTCTTTTGCTTTGCAGAAGCTCTTAAGTTTAATTAGATCCCAGTTGTCTATTTTTGTTTTGGTTGCCATTGCTTTTGGTGTTTTAGTCATGAAGCTCTTGCCTATGCCTATGTCCTGAATGGTATTGCCTAGGTTTTCTTCTAGAGTTTTTATGGTTTTAGATCTTATGTTTAAATCTTTAATTCATCTGGAGTTAATTTTTGTGCAAGGTGTAAGGAAGGCATCCAGTTTCAGCTTACTGCTATGGCTAGCCAGTTTTCTCAACACCATTTATTAAATAGGAAATCCTTTCCCCATTGCTTGTTTTTGTCAGTTTTGTGGAAGATCAGATGGTTGTAGATGTGTGGCGTTATTTCTGAGGCCTCTGTTGTGTTCCATTGGTCTATATATCTATTTTGGTACCAGTACCATGCTGTTTTGTAGCATAGTATGAAAATCAGGTA
>NW_016107337.1:7822192-7964948 GCF_001604975.1 Cebus imitator
TTTTTTCCAATTCTGGGAAGAAGGTCAATAATCGTAGCTTGATGTAGATAGCATTGAATCTAAAAATTACTTTGGGCTGTATGGCCATTTTCATGATACTGATTCTTCCTAACCATGAGCATTGATTTTTTTTTACATTTGTTAGTGTTCTGGCTTATTTCCTTGAGCAGTGGTTTGTAGTTATCCTTGATTTGGTCTGTCACATCCTTTCTTAGTTGTATTGCTAGGTATTTTATTCTCTTTGTAGCAGTTGTGAATGGGAGTTCACTCATGATATGGTGGTTTGTCTGTTATTGGTGTATAGGAATGCTTGTGATTTTTGCACATTGATTTTGTATCCTAAGATTTGTTGAAGTTGCTTATCAGCCTAAGGAGATTTGGGGCTGATAGAATGAGACTTCTAAATTCACAATCATGTCATCTACCAACAGAGACAATTTAATAGAGACAATTTGACTTCCTCTTTTCCTAATTGAAGACACTTTAGTTCTTTATCTTGCCGGATTGCCCTGGCCAAAACTTCTAATACTATGTTGAATAAGAGTGGCAAAAGAAGGCATCCTTGTCTTGTGCCAGTTTTCAAAGAGAATGCTTCCAGTTTTTGCCCATTCAGTATAATATTGGCTGTGAGTTTGTCATAAATAACTCTTATTACTTTGAGATAGCTTCCATCAATACCTAATTTATTGAGAATTTTTCAGCATAAAGAACTGTTGAATTTTATAGAGGGCCTTCTCTGCATCTATTGAGATAATCATGTGGTTTTTGTCTTTGGTTCTCTTTATGTAATGAGTTATGTTTATTGATTTGCATATGTTGCATCATTCTTGCATCCCAGGGATGAAGCTGACTTGATCATGATGGATTAGCTTTGTGTGTGCTGTTGGATTAGTTTTGCCAGTATTTTATTGAGGATTTTTACATTGATGTTTATCAGGGATATTGGCCTGAAATTTTCTTTTTAACTTGTGTCTCTGCCAGGTTTTGATATCAGGATGATGCTGTCCTCACAAAATGACTTAGGAAGGAGTCCCTCTTTTTCTATTCTTTGGAATAGTTTCAGAAGGAATGGTACCAGCTCCTCTTTGTACCTCTGGTAGAATTCAACTGTGAACCTGTTTGGTCCTGAACGTTTTTTGGTTGGTAGGATATTAATTGCTGTCTCAATTTCAGACCTTGTTATTGGTCTATTCAGCGATTTTACTTTTTACTGGTTTAGTCTTGGGAGGGTGTCAGTGTCCAGGAATTTGTCCATTTCTTCTGGATTTTCTGGCATATTTGCATACAGATCTTTATAGTATTCTCTGATGGTACTTTGTATTTTTGTGGGATCAGTGGTGAGATCTCGTTTATCATTTTTATTGCATTTGATTCTTCTCTTTTTTCTTCTTTGTTAGTCTGGCTAGTGGCCTATTTTGTTGATCTTTTCAAAAAACCAGCTCCTAAATTCATTGATGTTTTGAAGGGTTTTTTATGTTTCTCTCTCCTTCAGTTCTTCTCTGATCTTAGTTATTTTTTATCTTCTGCTAGCTTTTGAATTTGTTTGTTCTTGCTCCTCTAGTTCTTTTATTTGTGATGTTAAGGTGTCGATTTTAGATCTTTTCTCCTTTCTCTTGTGGGCATTTAGTGCTATAAATTTCCCTCACATTCTGCTTTAAATGTGTCCCAGAGATTCTGGTAAACTGTGTCTTTGTTCTCATTGGTTTCAAAGAACAACTTTATTTCTGTCTTCATTTCATTATTTATCCAGTAGTCATTCAGGAGCAGGTTGTTCAGTTTCCATGTAGTTGTGTGGTTTTGAGTTAATTTCTTAATCCTGAGCTCTAATTTAACCACTGAGCACATTTTTTAGTCGGGGCTATGTCTTCCAATTTTGGCAGATATCTACTTCTCTATTTTTGTCAAATGTATTAAGCAGCAGTATTTAATTGTATTAATTGAGTATATAATATCAACAAAAAGCATTTCTTTTCAAAGTTCAAATCATTAATACTTGCTTTGCCCTTTGCAGAAAATAATCACTCCTTTACTACTTTATTCCCTTAGCCTGTCTACCTCATATATCAGGTAAGAAAGCATGTGTCCAGGGATGCCTTTTCTCCTCTGACAGATGATGACAAGTCTCCCTGTCTTATGGCTTCATAGTACCCATCTATGTTTACTAGAAATTATAATTATTTATTAGACTGTAGTTGCTAGAATAATATGGACAATGCTTGCATTTCCCAACTTTTTATTACCAATATGTAATACGGTGCCTAGGACATGATAGACACTTTATAAATATCTAGTGAATAATGATAATCAAATGAATAAATGTGTCATATTCAGAGAAATAAAGTGAAACAATGGGAACAAAGCATGAAGGAAAATTAACATGACAGCAGACAGAAGATTTACTTTATTCTACTATGGTAAATCTATTTTGGTTAGAATGGATTAATGTTAACATGTTTTTATTCACAATTCAGAATCAAACATTAAATATTAAAATTACAAAAGTATATTTCCATTTCCTCTCCAGTTCCCTTAAGTCTGTATTTGACATGTGATCCTATTGAATTGCATTGTTTTAAACTATTTCTCCAATTTGTTGAGGTCATATTATTGTTACATTGAATTTTGATCTTTACATTAAAAGTGTTAATCAGCCTTTCTAAATAAAGAGAACTGTAGATTACCAAATTCACAGACTTTTCCATTACCCAAATTATTGATGAAATGAATAAATAAGTAAAGGAATAAATGTGTTAGTAACAAGATAAATTGATGAATAATATTTGTAATGTGCGTGTAATACACTTACAAAGTCATAACATTCCAAACATTTCATAAACATTCACATTTATATTTATATCCTTCTCATTATTTATATGTCTTAGTATTACACTTAATTTTATAAATAGGGATATAAGATGTAACTTGAGTATATTGTGATAATATGTATAGAAACGTTTAGAAATGGGTAAGAGCTATGCCAAGGCAAGAGAGAAAAATAATTAAAAACTAGTGCTATATTCTTGACTCAAGTCATACTCAATGTTATTTATTATATCTTATATTACCGACATACATGCACACAAACATTCATACATTCTCACTAGCATAGTATCATCTACATTATTATAATTTCCATTTCTGTCCCAATTCCCTAAAAGTCTGTATTTGACATGCGATCCTATTGAATTGCATTGTTTTAAACTACTTCTCCAATTTGTTGAGGTCATATTATGGTCATGTTAAATTTTGATCTTGACATTCAAAGTGTTAATCAGTCTTTCCCACTAAAGGGAACTGTAAATTACCAAGTTCACAGACTTTTCTATCATCTAAGTCATTGATGAAAATAAAAAATGGCCCTTGGCCCATGACTGACCTCTACATAATAAAACTTCTGTGCACCTTGGTTGACAAAGAATAATTAATGACTGATTGTTCTATCTATTTTGTTTCCAACAAATAGATCTATGGTGCTTATCTATTTGGATCAGTTTGTGAATGAATTAAATTTATAATATTAATATTTAATATCTGATTTCAAATTGTGGATGAAAACATGTTAACATTAATGCATACTACTTACCAAAATATATGTATCATAGTAGAATAAAGGAAATGTTCTGTCTGCTGTCATGTTGATTTTCTTTCCTGCTTTGTTCCCATTGTCTCACTTTCTTACTTTGAATATGACAGCTTCATGCAATACTTTTTTTCCCAGTTGCAATGCCACAAAGAAGTGTTTGAGATTATAATAGGCTCCAATCTTTGATGGAAAATGAGATCAATATATTTACCTGGCCTACAGAAGAAAAAACTAAATAATATGATAAGATGCATGTATGTAGATAAAATTAGCATTAACTTTAAATGTGAAGTTAATATATATTTCCATTACTTATTTGCAAACTTTCAATAACAAATCAAGCTCACATCTTTCTAAATCCTTTTTAGTGACATTTAAATATATTATCTACAAGTTATCACAGCAGAAACATGGGGTACAAGTTAAAAAATAAAAATTTATTATTTTTACCACTTTAGATGCTTTCCAATAAAAAACAGATGGCTTCTTTGAATATTTGCAGTAACATCTAATTAAAGTTGCAGTAGCGGATGCTGCAACTTACCCTATATTATTTATACCTGAGCAAGGTATGTTTTAATACGTTTTGTACTTTATTGTTCTTTCCTCCTATAATAAATGATCTCTTTTCTTTTACTATAGAATTTGGATTTTGGTTTCTAATCTTCAAGTTTGGTTTAAATAAAATTCTGCTTTTCTCTATCATGCAACTAAATTTTGATGAAAAAATTTACTCACACAAATATTGAATGACTTAATATTAGGAATAATCCTAACATTACTTTGCTTTTGTAAATGTGTCGCCATTTTTAAGAAGGCTAAACATGCAAATGCCATTTTTAGTAGGAAGTTATAAATATATTCTACTTCAAGGTGAGTTAAAAAAAGTTCATACCAGTAATTCAACAAATATTTTAAAGCATATTTTAACAAGATTTCTAAAGAATTTAAAACTAATTGTGGGTACGATGACCATCAATTAAAGATGTAAACTGATTTCTGATATTTTAAAGCATAATTGAACAAAAGAAAAGCTGTGCATAACAAGCATGTTTTGTAAAAATAATTGCTCGTTAACTAAGCTATAACAGCTCACTCTCATTTTTAAATTCTAATTGAAGAATGGACGGAAATAGTAAGTTGAATTCATTGTATAATAAATGTATTCATGAGACAAACTATAATTTCTACACACATGCCCATATTGTTTAAAATTTTACTTGTACTGTGTTGTACAATGAATCATGATGTGAAAGAAGAAATGAGGAATACTACAGAAATTGGGTAATATGATGGAAAAAAGTTTGTCAAGTAGTTTAGACATGGTCATCTCAGAATTCATTCAGGTATGACCAACTCAGGTATGGTCAGTACAGAATTTAGTATTGGAAACAAGAATTTTATTTTCTACTTTGGAATAAAAAACAAAAAATAATGAGGTTATATTTACAATAGCCTCATCACCAAAAACCACTTTTTCAAACTAATTTTTAAAGTTATACTTATTATTTGAATGTCGTGTGTAATACATACACACATGCACATGAAATAAGGCATCATAGGTGAACTTGTCATCTTTTTTCTCCTCTCCACTCTAACATGGCTCTCATTTTTCATTTTCTTAAGCAACTACTATCATTAATTTGATATGAATACTTCCAAATTATACTTTAATATTTTTACTATATTTAAATGAATTTATGAACAATGTATGATTACTTTGAGTCTTTAATTGTTCTTAATCTTTAAAATTTGCATACGTTATCATACCAAATACATAATTCTGGAAAACATTTATCATATATATAGTTAATTATTTTAAGTATGACACTGCATCTTATAACTGTTTCATACGTGTCTCCTCTAAGCAGCATGTAACTAGGATTCTTAAATCTATCTTTATTGTCTAAAATCACGTGTATTGATTGTTGATATACGTTGAGTGAATTTCTTATTTTGGCATTTTTTTTCTTTTCCTGCATTCTTCCTGTTTAATTACATTTTTATTATCTTTTTAAAAAATAAAAAGTGTTATTTATTTTTGTGATCTATAATTTTTATGAATCTTATATGCAATATCCATGTCTAGTATTTTCAAAAAATTTCAACGTGCATTCCTAATTTTATGAATTCTAAAACTAATTATCTCATCTTCTTTCTAACTAGTACATAGGACCCAGCAATTTTAAATATGAGTTTTAATCTTCTGATATTCTAGTTCTCCTTTGTTTTATCTATGTCTTATTTACTATTTTTTATACTTAACTCTTATTTAAATGTACCCCAAATTGCTAATTTCTTAGCTTGTCACTGTTCACATCACCCTACTTCTCTTTTTTATTTTCTTTCTTACTGAAGACTATTCTTTGTGCAGTGATAACTAATCTTAGCTAAAACACATGAGAATTTTGTGGGAAGTTCTAAAAACTTCCAACATTCAGCTACCAGCCCTGATCAATTAAATAAATTAATTCTCAGGGCATTGTGGCAGGCATCAGAATATTTTTAATGCTCCCCACACAACTCGAATGGATGCTTAACACCACTGCTTAGTCATTCTTTTCAGTTGGAGTTTGTTTGTGGTAATTCCTCTTTGTCAATACATTCATAAAAATGTCTTTATTTACTTCTTGTTCTTGAAGGAGTTTTTAAGTGGATATAGGATTTTAATTTGATTAATTATATATCTTCAGTACTTTGAAGATATTCTGTTGTTTTTCAGCATCTATGTTGTTTTTGAGAAAACAGTTTTGTTTTGTTTTGTTTTTAATCCAGTCTTATTAGCTGTGCATGGTTGCATGTGCCTGAGGTCCCAACTACATGGGGGGTCTGAGGTGGGTGGATCGCTTGAGATTGCACCACTTTACTCCAGCTTGTGTAACAGAGCCAGACCCTGTCTTAAAATACAGAGAGAGAGAGAGGGACAATAAAAAAATAGCCCAGTCCTCTTATTTCCAGTTCCCTATTAAATTGTTAAATATTACTTCAATGTTTAATTTGCTTTTCCCTTAAATTATTGGACTGCAAATTTCTCCCCAGTTTCTCTTCCTAAGTTTGTTCACTGTTGTACTGGCTCGAGCATAGAAAGTCAACACCAAGACAAAAGTATGCCAAATTGCAGGGTCTTTATTGCCAGCGGCCATGGAGGACTCTCGTCTTTCCAACCTGTGGCCCCGAAAGGAGGGTGTCAAGACCTTTTATACCCATAAAACCACCTCAGGAGTGAGGGTGAGGGGCAGGGGTGGGGGTGAGAGGCTTCAGACATTCTGAGGGCTAGTGGATTCTGTAAATCACCTCCTAGGCAAAGATGAGGGTGAGGGACTCTGGACATTCCAGTGGATTCCTCAGAAAAGATGAGGGTGAGGGGCTCTGGACACTCTGAGGGCCAGGGGCTTTTGACATTCTGATTGTTACTTAAGTGGTTCACAAAAGTCAAGATTAGCATTTGTTTACACATCGTCTGGGTAGGGTGGAAATTATAATCCTTAATTACTTATTACAAGTCGCAGGGGCCAAGATGGCATGGGTTTGGACTGCTTGCTTGTCACATTTGGGTTACAGAGAGCAGTTTCAATAGAAAGCCGAGGTATGGTTGAGGTATGCAGTTTTATGGAGCTTTTACCATGTCACACACTTACTGTTTGTTTGTTAGTTTTTTCTTTCTTTCTTTCTTTCTTTCTTTCTTTCTTTCTTTCTTTCTTTCTTTCTTTCTTTCTTTCTTTCTTTCTTTCTTTCTTTCTTTTTTGTGCCATGTTTTGGTCACCCTGTGTGTTTAGATGGGAGAAGGAATTTCCAGCATCAGCTCAGCCAGTTATATTGACCTGATGCTTGGTCTATTTTTTTTTTTTTTTTTGGTATAACACTAACTGAAATAATACAAATCTTGCATTAACTATACTCTTCATCTATCTCGAAATATCTATTTTTGATTAGAACATAGCTTAAACCATCACTACTACTGCTTTTTTCTACATTCAACTTCACAGAGTTCCCATATGCACAGAACAATGTCGTACTTTATATCAAACTAACTAGCATTGTCTCTCCTTTGTTTTCATTGACTTCTCAGTTTCACTTTTAGCAGAAGGACTGTCCCTGAATTCTTTTACACCTTAATGGATCCAATAGTCAGGACTTAAATAAATTTCTGTGTCACAGAGTTATTTGTCTTTATACTGGTTTACATTCTTTGTGCATGTGTCTATGTTACATGTTTCATGTAACATTAAGGGAGTTAATTTACTGTTACTTCTAATAAATAATTCATCAGAATATTGTTATTTAAGATTTGTTTTTCATTATATCTACAATTAACCTTAACAACAAAAGTAATGGTAATATTAAAAACAATTTTCTACATATAGCAATCTCAGTCTTTTTTTAAAATGCAGGAGAAGGCTCTTCACACTCTGTTTGTCAGTTTGGCTTTAAGGTTTTCATTTTGTTGGCTAGAAGACAGATAAAGGGGATTACGGAGAGAACTGAGCCTGGTTTCTGCTAATCTCCAACTTGAATTCTTTCAAGGGTTGCAAAATATGATTCAAGTATTTCACAGGCCTTTATAACCTCAGC
This sequence comes from Cebus imitator, assembly GCF_001604975.1. Classification (NCBI taxonomy): domain Eukaryota; kingdom Metazoa; phylum Chordata; class Mammalia; order Primates; family Cebidae; genus Cebus; species Cebus imitator. Next base: position 7,830,348 of record NW_016107337.1, read on the forward strand.
CAGACTTTGTCATCTGTCTGGAATATGTGCCATCATGGGTGGATTTGGAACTGACATTTCCTATCTCTGATCTCAACTGTATAAATGTTTGTTTAGAATGACTATCAACATAGCACACAGGCACTTTCTCCTCTGATGTATAGATGATAGAATCATTCTTAACTAGGGACCTATGGATTGGGCAGGCACAAATCATCAGAGGACAATGAGGCAAATTTTCAGTGAACTAAGATTTTATATTTTTCCATAGGTACAATGTACAACAGTTTCTTCCGTTCCAGAAAACAACTTCTCATGATTTGGTTTACATTCCAGGTGTCTCATATATACAGCTATATATTTGAATCTGTAATGGTGAATTCATTTTCCCAAATACCTTGTATATGGAGCCTCCTTTTACTTTGGAATTAGATTAATTAAGATTCTTTTTTTTTTTCTTCTATTGTCTTCCTAGGTGGCATCCTTTCAGAAAACTGTCTTAAAGCATGAGCAATTTTTTTTGTCAATATTATATAAATATCTTAACACTTGTTAGATAATTTTAAAGATATGACTCATATTTATTTAATGAAAATCAAATTAAGTTGATGACTATCATTTATCTGTTATTTATTAAAATACACAGTATACAATATAAAATCTATAACCTAAAAAATGGACTTATCGCCTCAAATAGTTGAGCAAAACTTGAAAATGATAAGGATTAAAATAATTAACATATTACAAACAATGAAGCTTGAAGAGCTTGGAAGAGTTTTAGAGACCCCTACTTCTCTCAATAAGAAAATGAAGGCTGACACCTTAGCGAGTTTTACAAATTCTTCTAAAAAGTATCCAATTATCCCTTAGAATTAAAAAGTAACTTAAAAGTTTAAATTCTGTTGATCACATGCATATTTTCATTTATTCAACAAACTTTTGGAAAATCTACATTTTACTATGCATTGGGTATGCCCTGGGCTACAGAGATAAATAACATAGTCTGTGGTCTTATATCACTGAAAGACTTACGTAATCATCAAATACTAATCTATGCTAAATAACCTGATTCTGTGAAAAATTCTTTCATAAGTGTTAAACTTAGTAAGTTACATAAATATTTTTGAGATTGAAAGCCTTGTTTTCATTCTAATAATGTTGATGATGAATAGTAATTGTAAAGTTTTCATGGAACAAAATAAAATGTTGGTAGTGTGACATAAATTTGGCCCCCCAAGATTATTTCATTGTCATTTCCATGTTGTTACTGATACAAATTTTTGGGAACAATAAAAAGTGGATTTGCCTCCTTGCCTAACATAACTAAGTCAAATGTATATGTTAAGCCATGGTTTGTAGATATTAGACGACAAGCAGCATAGAAAAATGAATTTTATATGATTGTTAATTAAAAAATCATGATAGCCCTTAATAAGACAGTGGCATGTTGTCTGTCTAAAGACAGTAAAATGTTAGGACAAGTCCCTGGTCATCCATAAAAAAATGAAACTAGATTCCTTTTTTACACTTACTAATAACATGAATTACATGCAATCTAATATTACCAAGGATAAAAAGAAGGAAAATATAACACATAAGGAGAAAAATCATAAAAAGAAAGGAAAAAATGCAGATATATGTTGGTAAACAGACATTCAAACAGTAATTGTGACTAATTTTTATTTGTTCATAAGGCTAGAGGAAAGCATTTACACTGCAAAGAGAGACATAAAAGCTATAAAGTGACCCCAAAATTATTTTATTTAATTCGTAAGATATAGTTGAGCTGCCCCATGGAAAAAGTGATATAAGAATTAACATATTTCTTTTTATAAAAAAATAGGCATCAATATAAAAGCTACATGGGCAGATAATCTTTAAAAATAATTAATTTTAATATATTATCAAACTCAATTTTTCTTTTCACTGACAACACTCCCTGCAAAAATTGTAAGATTTTCAGGCCATTAGCTGGAGGGCAAGATGCCATTATTTTTAATGGCTGCAAAAATGAGGATCAGCAAATTATTTCTTTGAACTTGAATACAGAAAATCATGTTCTTTGTGCCAAGGTAATCTTATGATAGGAAACTACACTTCAGAGCAGTTTGAAAACAATAAAGTATACAATTCTGGTGTTATCCTACATATCCATATATATATATAGAGAGAGAGAAAGTGTGTGTGTGTGTGTGTGTGTATGTATATATACTATTTATATTAACATCTACATGTATATCTGTATCTCCCAGAGATCTGTATGTATAATAAAATCATATTTTTGAGACAGCTATGCAGTAGTCCCTGACAAAGTAAGAATTATTGTTAATTATAGTCCCATTTATCTAAACATGTGCAAGATGAGAGACATAAGCTAAAGATTTGAACCATTTTCTGACTGTAGTTGTGTTTTCAGTAATTTTGGAAAAGGAGATGTTTGATTTATTATAAAAAACTGTATTCTCATTTATTAGATAGAATCAAAATGAATCAAGCTGAAGGGCTTATCAAAGAGTATAACATCACTGGTACTCACTGTATGCAAAGAAGTGTATCACTGGCAAACAATCAGAAAAATATATACAGTATTATAGGTTATTTTTATGGTTATATAAACAAAAGTTATAGGAATATTTCATAATTAATTGCATAATTGATTTTAAATATTATTGCAATATAAAAGTGTAAGTACATATTATTGATCAGTTTTTCTCTCCAGGTGAAAGAAAATGACATTCCAACTGTCACCTTCTATGTTCTGGGAAATAAAATATGAAGGTGAATTCCATCTGGTATAGATCTCTAAATAGGGTGTTAAAATGAAATGATTTGGAGTTCTTCTAAGAAGATTCTGGCAAGAATTACACTGGTTTCATTAAACTCTTGAAGAGGGTATAAATTGTGCATGGTCTAACATTGTGATCACCTGAAAACCATTTTCAAATTAAGACTGCAAAATTAAGACAACTGGGCACATGACCAGGCATGCATGAGCCCAGACATTGCTCATTCTTTGGTTACATTGATTACATTGTCACCACTATCTTACTACAGAGAAATTGCATCCTAAAAACAGTGATGAGATCTAGATATTCCAACTGATTTGAATGTTATCAGCTGTAACATTGCTGAGCAAAGGTGTCCTTTTTCCAACATAATCCTTTCTTTTCATTCATATGGTGTTGTCTCTTGGTAAAATTTTAGTATCAAAAGGAAATCCACTACAAGATGTAATTTGAACAACAACATTTTCTAATATGGACCAAGAACAGTATCAAAATCATCACATTATGTCCTATGGTGCAATGATAGTAATAGTTTCACAGCATTACAGAGCTTGTGAAGGTCATGTCTTAATGACAGAAGAGGACTGATGGATGTTTAATAGCTGCAGGTGAGCTTCAGCATAATAACAGCACCTTTTTTAAAACTACAAGGTATGATAAGTTCTAGGTTTGTAATTTGTGTGCATGCTTTTTGCTTTTTCTTCTATTTGTAGTTAAGGTTTGATCACTCTAGTTTCCATTAAAATAATTGAATTAGTGACATTTTTCTACATTGTATCTTGTATATGAACTCTTTTATTTTAGTGATTATTCTATCTAGAAGCTTATATGTTTTATAGACACTTTAAATAAACAACAATCTATATATTATCATTTTCAAGCCCAAAGAAAAGTTTATAAGGCCTATAATTTTGATATTTTAAAATTATTTTTAAGGTTATAAGCATGTAAAATACTGTAAATATATGTAAGAATACATATGAATACCACTAGATAGTTTATTTTAAAGAGATATTCTCTAAATTTTTGTCCAGAGTAGACTCATTGCCATCTCTTAGGTGTGGTTCTCAATACATTGCCTCAATGTTTTAAAGCATATAGCAACCTGAATACTGTCTAACCTTATGTATTTTTTGGTTGGCTAATATTTGTAAGGATTAAAGACATTATAGCCCCCTTTAAGATTCAGTAATATTAATAAAATCTGAGCTATATAGGGTTAGAATCCAACACATTCAGATAAAAATTGTTAAATTATACACCTGTAGAGTGAAAAATAAACCAGCTTCTAAGGGGCAGGAAAACTGTTAAGTGCATCATGAGCTACCAACCAAGTGCATCAGTCACTGGGCAGAGAGTAGGGAGAATTACAGGATGTTAAAGGAGGGAGCTGTGGAGCCTAACTCTTTGTGAAAATGGACACTTAAACTGCCTTGTGCCTCCATTTGTCCATCTTTACAATGGGGACAGTGCTAAGCTTTTGTTTGCTTTTCTTCTCAGTTCACTGGATTATTTCCTCAGTTTTTCTTCTTGCCACTCTTGATGCCCACATGAGAAGAGCTAAGGTAATTTCTGACAGCCGGGGACTCCTTGAAAAAAACAGAAGGCACCACAGACATTATTTTAGGAGAAAACTCTGTTTTCCTCATGGAACCCCAAGAACTATAAACTGACAGGTCCCTCTCAAAATCTAAGGCTCTGCACTGTTTTGCATCATGTTACCTGATCTTTTTGTCTTTTGGAAGCAACAGAAACTAGTTTAGTAGGGGAAAAAGATATAAAGAAAGTTATGGATATGCATATGTATTTATGATAAGAAAGGTTATGAGGAAAATAAATATTATATGAGAAAGGATCTGGTATGGCAAATTGTTGTCCTAAAGTAGAATGACTAATTATTTAGAAAAGAGGGAAATAAAGGATGAGTCAGGAAGTCCAACCCTTGTCATAGATGGCCTGTGGATGTTGTGGTAAGTTTGATAAAATGGGAAAGGAAAAGTTATAACTGCTGTAACTTCTCTTGTATACAAGTGTTGTATGTGTGATTTTTATATAAAGGAGCTTTAATTAATTGGCTTAAAAGCTACACCCTAGAGATTAATATCTCACATGATCCTGTAAGCCATGCAGTTATCCAGGCTCTGTTATTTAGAAAACTTGTTCAGTTTCCTTAGAAACCATCCTTAGTTAAGGGAACTTCATAGTATATAGTATAAATACTGTCAAGGTAGATCTGCTAGCTGTGTTCACATTTTCCTTTAGGAAGATGTACTAATCCTGAGATATAGTTGCCTTTTGGTTCCCCAGTACAAAAATACCTCTTGGTAGTTGCTGGTGGATACTAAGCCTAGCTACCTCCACAGGGAAAGCAAAACTGCTGGGGAAACTCCAGATACTTCCTAAGGCCCTTTCAAGCCTTTAGCTGGGGCCACCTTAGCAGGGACCTTAAACACTTGGGACATTGAAAACAACAATCTAACTCATATGTTCACCCTAAAGAAAAAAAATTTGTCTTGAAAAACAATGAGACTTTTTCCTATGTGGATCGAATTCCTACTTACGCATACCAGTTAGTTGAACTGGAACCTGTACACTTGTTTATTTAGCCCACCAAATCAATTATCTTCCACAATGACTAGTCTCTATGGCAACTACCAGGCACAAATGAGTCATCTAACTCATACCCCTTTTGGTAGGTCTAGGAATAACTGGATGAGTACGATCAGGAGTTAGTGGGCATCCAATTTCCCTTCCTTATTACCAACACTTGTCCAAGGATCTTTCAGACAGCTTAGAAGACATTGCCCAAAATATTATCACCTTACGAAATCAGATAGATTCCTTGACAGTAGTAACTTTACAAAATAGAAAGGGACTGAATCTTCTAACTGCTGAAAAAAAGTGGCTTATACTTTTCCTAGAAGAAGAATGTTATTTTTATGTCAAACAATCAGAATTAGTAGGAGCTGTCACACAAAGATTTACTCACCAGGTCTCTAAAATATAACAACAGCTGTTGAGTTATGGGGCTCCTGGTTAAAAGGCACTTAGTTGAGCTTCATGGCTTCTTCCCTTAGCTGGTCCGTTATTAATAATTATACTTGCATTGATTTTTGGACCATATTTGTTAAATCTTTTAACCAAATTTATTTCTTCTCATCTAGAAACCATTAAGTTTCAAATTATCATGCAGTAGGGCTTTCAGCCAGTTCCAGGTGATGATTCCATCCCTAGCTCCCAAGGGGTCACCTTGTCTTCAATAGACAGAGCAGAGTAAGCATTCCATGGTCCCCAATAGGTAGAGACTGTGCCCCAATCAGCATGAAGCAGTCATAGAAGAAAATCTTTTAGTCTTTCTGCTTTGCGTAAAGACTTACGGGGATCACATCTCTCAGGAGGAAGTGAGGCAGGAGAATAGGGTCTGGAGAAAAGGAGCCTTCACTAAAGTCTGTAATTGGTCATGGGACAATTCTTTATTTGCATAATGTATAACTTCATTTCAGCCTCTGATTGGTCATGAGCCAAGTCTTCAATTACATAGGGTGCAACTAATAGGGAACTTCTAAAGGGTCTTTAAGCCACAGAAGATTTGCAACTGGGGCTCTTGAGACACTTGTTTGAGCCCACTCCCACTCTGTGGACTGTACTTTTCCTTCAGTAAATCTGTGCTTTTGTTGCTTTGCTTCATTCTCTCATTGCTTTGTTTGTGTATTTTGTTCAATTATTTGTTCAACATGCCAAGAACCTCCGCTGGTAAAAGTTGTATGGTTTGGGGGGCTATCAATGTATGGATAGTATATATATATATCTGTTTATTAGTAGTAATTATTTATAATGTAATAATTTTATACTTTATCTGGTTCTCCTTGTTTATGATGGTTTTTAATTAAAACTATCACTAATTTTTAAAACATTCATTAATTTATCTGCATCTTTAAATGTGAAATGCATAACTTATCAAACTAGGCTTTTCTTCTCCAGTCATGCCTTACATCTCTGGACTCTCTTCTAACTCATCTTCCTATTGTCTATGGTATAGTTTTTAGTGTACCATGAATAAAAATGTATGGGTGTGTGTGTGTGTGTGTGTGTGTGTGTGTGTGTGTATAAGATGATTGATTGATTGATTGATAGATAGATAGATGGATAGATAGCTTTTACCCTCAGCCTTGTTGTTCCTTTGGTCTATAATATCTCTCTTTTTTCTTACTTGCCTCCTAAAAAATTTTAGTTTTTAATCCACTTTCCACTTTAGTCAGAAGACTATGTCTATGTTCTTATCATACATTTTACACCTTTGCATAAAGACTTCATCACTTTTTAAAAATTATGTATCCCTTAAATTTTTGGTATTTTGTTCTTTTCAGCAGTCTCTATCATTATGACACAAATATAGTAGGTAACTAATACATATTCTGTAGATAAATACATTCATTATTAAATTTAGTTGGACAAATAATCTATGTAAATTTAAGTGAAAATATGAAAATAGCCTCTCTGGGCTCAGCTCTTGTATGCATACTTTCTAATTTTGTAAACCACGAATAATTGATAATATGTATATTTGCTTTTGCCTTCGATGTTATTGTTCCTTTGGTCTACAGCGCTTCTTACTTGTCTATTTACTGAAGGACCTTCAGTTTTTATTTTATCCTTTAATTCATGCATGATGAATTAGCATCTCTTAGGAAAAAGAAATGTTGTAGGTCATGTAAAAAAAATTCTGAAAAAATAACTGAACAGTACTTTTCTATTTGAGAACCACACACTTATTCTGTTAATTTTTAAAAGCCATTCAAATTGATTGCAAGTATTTCATAGATCAAATATCTAGTTAACTGATTTAATATGTCATCCTTCAAAGAATTAATAACTATAAATCTCTAGAACACACTATCATCAAGAACAATAAATTGTAGTTCAAAAGAAAGGAACAGTCCCACATACTAGAACAATATTCCATATATTTTTTGTGAAAAGTAGTTCCTACTGAGACAAACACTTGTGTCCCTATATTATATCCAGTAAATCAAAACATTTCCATTCTGTCATTTAAAAACAGATGAATTAGAAACAAGTTTCCTTCCTCAGCCTTCACACTGGCAGGACAGTGAATTATAAAAAAAAGCATAGTGTTATTTAATAGAATGAAAATGACATTGCAAACAACATTTATTAATGAAATGTATTAGAATATGTGCAATGCAATTCCTTAATAGAAATATGCAGCACACTACTCAGTCATAAGTGTGTAACAGCTGTGACTTTGCAAAATGAGTTGGTATTTTCTATAGTGTAAAATATAGAAAAAAACAGATAACTAATTTGAATCTACAAGATTTCATGTGGCATGTCACAATGGGAATCTTAATGATCTTCTGCCTGGATTGTTTGCCTAAGAATCCCATTTTGGTTCCATGAAGTGTGGCTGTTAGCCAAGCTGAAGATGATTTGAGACTAATTATTTGCCATGATAATGGCAATTCGCCTATAATCAACTATATTTTCTCTTTTGGAAAATCATTTATTGGATAACAGCTATAAAAGTAAAGAGATTTCAGGCTGTTTCCTGGTTTCTTTGTCCCTAAGGGTACTTTCTTCCCCTAGAAGAAACCAAGCATCATTCAACTGGATATAAAAGCTCAGACTTTATTTGTACTAAAAATAGGTTGAAAGGATTAAAACAAGAAACTAATGTATTAATAGTAAGGTATATAATGGAAGAACTCTGTTTGTAATTGTTTATTTTATCAAATGAACTGAAAACAGTGCAGAGGCATGTGTTGTGGATGCTCAGCAAAATGATTGACTTAGGTATATACTTACTATTGCGTTATCTTGCATTTCTTACTTATTTCAACACTCTGGTAGAGTAACTTGAACAATAACCTCTCAGTACATTTTTAAACTGTTTTTCTTATTTGAGAAATGTTTCTTAAAAGGAAGTCTTTCCAGTGGAAATATAAAGAAAACTGGAATTGATTATTTTACAGTAGATGTAATATTTCTACTTCATTTTAATGATTCCTATTATGATAAATTGATACCCATAATGTAGTCACACTATATTGTATTAACGATGTTTTCCATTTTAAAAGTCTCCTTAGGTTTGAACTTCCATTTGACAAATGATTTCTAAGACACTAAATTGTATATATTTTACTAAATATGTACAACTGTTAAAATTAGTCAAAGTTTCCTTTAGGAGAAAAACTTTCTCTACCTGAAGAGAAAATGAGGAGTAGATAAACATATTTATTTTAATAAAATAGGGACCCTCTGTATACCACAAGGTAAGCTGTGTTAGAATATTTTATGAAGGCCGGGCGCGGTGGCTCAAGCCTGTAATCCCAGCACTTTGGGAGGCCGAGGCGGGTGGATCACAAGGTCAAGAGATCGAGACCATCCTGGTCAACACGGTGAAACCCCGTCTCTACTAAAAATACAAAAAATTAGCTGGGCATGGTGGCGCGTGCCTGTAATCCCAGCTACTCAGGAGGCTGAGGCAGGAGAATTGCCTGAACCCAGGAGGCGGAGGTTGCGGTGAGCCGAGCTCGCGCCATTGCACTCCAGCCTGGGTAACAAGAGCGAAACTCCGTCTCAAAAAAAAAAAAAAAAAAAAAAGAATATTTTATGAAGTTGCTTTAAGCTCATTGGGAACCATTGTACCTCAATAACTGGGTTTAATTATTAGAAAAATTAGCTTCTTTGGTATACTATTGAGTTAAAACAGCTTATTAAATAGTCAATGGCTTTGTTACGAAATTGAGGTTAGTGAAAGAAAATACAGATAGAGCCATTGAAACATATGTCCCGTGAAACTTGACCTATATGGAAATGGGAATTTGGTATATAGCTCATCAGTGAAACATGAGCATATTATTGGACAGAAAAACCACAAGCTGGTATCCAAAGGCAATTGCCAGAAAGAATCTCATGTAAAGTGATGATAAATTAAAGATATTGCATCATTTTTTCTTTTGTTTCTTTTATTGAATACAATTACTTAAACATGCTTTCCACATCACCCCATGGCATACAAAAATATAGAAATAAAAAAACAAATTATTTCATACAGTGTTTTCCCTAAAGATGCAGCTTTCTTTTCTTGTTAGTACAACAAAGAAAGGAATCCATCTAAAATTACTACTGTAATTTTGTCAAGAAGATTCAAAAAGCTAATTTCTATAGATTGATAATGGACAAAACACAATTTAAGTATCATTAAAAATAAATGCATCAGTATGGAATAATAATTCTAAAAAAACAAATGAATGCATTAGATGGAAACATATCACATTTTTTTAAATTCATTGAGTTTATTATTGCTTTTCATTCTATGATAAAGACACAAGCACACGCATGTTCATTGTGGCACTGTTTACAATAGCAAAGACTTTCAACCAACCCAAATGCCCATCAATGATAGACTGGATAAGGAAAATGTGGCACGTATACACCATGGAATACTATGCAGCCATAAAAAGGATGAGCTTATGTCCTTTGCAAGGGCATGGATGAAGCTAGAAACATCATTCTCAGCAAACTGACACAAGAAGAGAAAACCACATGTTCTCACTCATAAGTGGGTGTTGAACAATGAGAACACATAGACACAGAGAGGGGAATATCACACAAAGGGGCCTATTGGGGAGTGGGAGAGCTAGGGAAGGGATAGCAGGGGGTGGGGGAATTGGGGAGGGATAACATTAGGATAAATATCTAATGTAGATGAAGTGGGGATGGAGGCAGCAAACCACCATGGCCTGTGTGTACCTATGTAACAATCCTGCGTGATCTGCACATATACCACAGAACTTCAAGTATAATTTAAAAAAAAGAAAAAAAGAAACAATAAGAGCAACAAAATCCTAGTTGATCACCTTTAGAAGAAAATGGAGAATCAACTTATTACTTAGAAAATGGGTAAAAGGAAAAAAAGAGAGGAGGAAGAAGTGAGAATAATCAAGCATTTTTTCATATTTTGTACAAGAACTGTACTTTTGAATATAAAGTTGATAATAGAAGTCATGAAAATACCACCACTATGAATTTATTTTACCAACCACCAAATGTAGCAAATATGAATATGATCAGACCTCCATATCTGTCCACTAAACTACCAATTTAGAGGATATACAGGGGCAGGAAAAAAATGTTAAATAACACCATGGGGTTGCCATTGGCAAAAACTATAGCATGGGAAAATATACAGAACAAGCGTATTAGTTTTTAAGCATAAAAATAACATAAAATCAAAGAGAGGAGAGAAAGACATGACAGATTTAAAGGAAATGCCAGGACATCAAGCAATTGCAAAATATAGAACTTATTTGTATTCTGAATAAAGTCTTATTTGAGAATTATGACAATTGGTAAAATGTGAATAAACTTTTGATACTATTAAGATCATTATGAATTTTAGATAAAAATAATGCTTTGAATCTTCTTAAACAAAAATGCCTTACCTTTTATTTACATAATAAAATAGAGATGAAATGACATATCTGGGATTTGATGCAACATTATTTTGGATGGTTAGTTATGGTTACAGATAAAACTGAGATTGGTTGGGAAATTGATCATTTTTGTAGTTCAGTGATGAGTATTTTAAAGTTTATTGTATTATATATTTTCCCTCTTTAGTTTAATATATGTTTTGACTTATCTGCAATATAAATTTTAAAATATAGAGAAGACTTCTATCCTTAGATAGAGGTCCAAGAGCACTTCATTCTGTGGTAAACGAAGCCACTTCTGACCTGTGAACACTTGCAGATGATGAAGCCTCAAGCAGGGACAGAAGATATGGCTTAGGGTTACATGTGCGAGGATTTGGAAATGAGAACCCCACAAAAAACTGTTATCACACTAAAAAAATGAACTATAGAAAGTACACATACCAGGACAAAGCAGCAGCAGGGAAATGAAATTTCTCCGTTTTGTCTTAAGTCTGAGTGGGTATAGAAGGACAAACTAGTGGACACCAAAATGAAGCTAACAGAGAAACTTGTTATGGTGTTCTATTCCACAGGATGACTGTCACCAATCTGGGGATTTCAGAATTAGGTAAAAATGAATGGAGAGACTACCCTGTATCAGGAAAAATTCAAGAGGTAAAACAAATTGTGTATCGTGTTGTCCTAAGTTTAGTTTGAACAAATTGAGGAAACTAAATTATTAAAATAATTGGGTGAATATGATTATGGGCTTGGAATTAGATGATACTAAGGAATTATTTTTAGGGTTTTAAAAACTTACATTTTAAGTTTGGGGTACAAATGCATGTTTCTTACCTAGGTAAACTTGTGTCATTAGGGTTTGTTGTACAGATTGTTTTGTGACTCAGGTACCAATTAGTTATTTTTCCTGATCGTCTCTCTCCTCCTAACCTGAACCCTCTGAAAGGCTCCAGTGTGTGTTTTTCCCCTCTATGTATCCATGTGTTCCCATCAGTTAGCTCCCACTTATAAGTCAGAATATGCAGTATTTGGTTTTCTGTTCCTGTGTTAGTTTACTAGCATGTTAATAGCACATGGTTGTGTAAGAAAATGTCTACATTTTTAGAGATGCATAGTGAACTAGGTAGAGGTGACAATCATATTATCTGATGTATGTTTTATAAATATGCTAAAGTTTGGTTTTTAGATGAGTAGTATCAGCCTCACTTGTAGACTTACTAGAAATGCAGAATCTCGATATCCAGCACAGATATATTGAATCATAATTTTCATTCTATGAGAATCCTCAAGTAATTTTTATGAGCATTAAAATTTTTTTAAGTTCTGACAGTACAAACTCCAACAAAGAAAAAAGACAAAGAAAATAATGGAAGACAATGTGGCAAAATTTTCGTAAATGTTAAGTTGGGGGAAGGACATGTAAAATTCATTGTATGATTATTCCTACTTTGCTATACTTAGAAATTTTTTGATTAAATCTAAAAAGAGTTTGAAAATGACAACACAAAATTCAATGTTCAACAAATTTGTATAATTTCTTCTGTATCTATTCTTTCTCTATCTCTGAAAGCTGAATAATTTTAAAATTCAGTTCTACTATATGAGTGTTAAAGGGAAATAAGTTGTTATGCTACTTAAACTAAAGAGTGTACTGGAAAGTATAAAATTTGATAAATAAAGATAATTTTTCTCCAAATTTATGATAAAATGGAAAAACATGTCATGAAATTACTAGAATGTTCAGTATTAATGTATAAACACAAGTTGTGGTTTATAATAATATAATTATTTAAAACATAACTCTAAAAATGAGATTTTATTATTCACCTTGGGCAAGAATCAATATTAAATTAAAGTGTACTGTAGTTTATGATTATAGAATGGAAAAGCTAGTAATCATTGAAACAAGAATAACTAATATTGAATTGGGTAATTCTCAAAATAGTCAGGAAATAATGGCCGATTTGTTTTATTGTGTGTAAACAGAACTGTGAAAGAAATTTTTTTCTATATTTAACGGAATAGAAAAATGCTTACACATGAAAGTTCAAAAAGCTTTACAGATATAGCACAGTTAACTTGAAAGACAGAAAATGACAATTTCCATTCATGTAGTACATAAAACCGATCTTCAGCATACTTTAGAGCAATTCACGTGTAAAAAAGCAAAACCAATATTGTTCTTAAGCACATTCAAATTATCAACAAAATTAGAGAAAAATAGAAGACAAAATCATTTTGTATTATATAGCTATTAATGCACATTCTAAAGGATAATGTAAACTTGTTCCCATGTTTCTTTGTGTTTGAAAGTATTGTTTTGTTCAGTAGTAATTTTTTTTAAATTATTATTTTAAAGTAAATATCTCCCCAGGAAAGTATATACCTTTTCCCTTCCTGGTAACATGATGGATATATTTACAGCAAGTTATCACTAAATTTCATATTCTTGAAATGAGTTGATCAAATCAGAACGCTGAGTGTTAATTGAATTTTCTAGATTGGCAATGTAAGAACTTTATTACGCTATCACTCAAGATGCTACGTTAGTTTTTGTGGATTTTTATCAATATTTTCTCCATTGAAATTAAAATAGTTTTAGTAAATTATAAAATAGATCAATTTTTAAAAGTTAATTAAATATAAGAAAATAAGTCTATTACATATGTCTAAATGATCTAAATAATATAGATTCATAAAAATTAATATATTTTCAAGAACAAAAATATCAAGGATACAATTGGCATTATTTCACATTTTTACAAATCTCAGGAGGTACACAATCTAGAAAGCTCTGCTTGTGAAATAATGAGAATAAAAAAGCTAATGATGTCTTAATATTATTATGAAAATAGCTTTAACCTTACAGATCCCCAGGAGTCTCTGAGCAGCATATTGAAATTTTTGTTCTAATTTAATTATGGATCATATATTGTTTTGAATCAAAGATTAAGATTCATGCATTTCTCACCAGGCACAGTGGCTCATGCCTGTAATCCCGGGACTTTGGAAGGTTGAAGCGGGTGGATCCTCTTAGGTCAGGAGTTTGAGACCAGCCTGGCCAACATGGTGAAACCGCTCTCTACTAAAAAAGTACAAAAATTAACCAGGTGAGAGGCACGCAGCCTTGTAATCCCAGCTATTTGGGAGGCTGAGGCAGTAGAATCGCTTGAATCCAGAAGGCAGGGGTTGCATGAACCAAGATAATGCCATTGCACTCCAGTCTGCGAGACAGAGCGAGATTCCATTTCCAAAAATAAAAAGAAAAGAAAATCATGCATTTCTTGCATTCCCTAGACAGAGTAAAAGTTATCATATTGAAACAGCCAATTCTATTCCTTAGTTAAGAAAATGCATATTTTAATAATTCACTTGCTTATTGAGCAAATATCTGTTTAGTAACTAATTTTAAAAGACACTGGACAATGGACTGGTGGTCCAAAAATAAATACAAGTGTCTGTCAATAATTCCCCCAACATTCCTTCAATGAATTTATGTTTTGATAGAAAATACTTGTACACATAAATGAGACACTAAGCCATAGTGAGTGTTGTGATATTTATGTACAAAAGGTGACAGAGATAGGCATAGGAACAGTGCATGCTCATATTTGAGTGAGTCAGTGTAAAAAGATGTGAAGGAAAATTTGTCAGAAAAGTGCAGGTTAAAATAATAAGAACATTGACAAATTTGGAAGTCAGTAGTTAGAAAAATAAGGTGGAGTGGAAGTGTGAAGAGTAAAAGGAAAAGTTGAGCCTGTAAATGTACCTTAGTAAATACTATAGCATAATTTATTGGGAGAAATGTAAGAAATTCACCATTGCTAGAGCATAGAATTCCATGAACGCAGAATAATAAGATGGGGAAAGGAAGAGATAGCAGAAATGTCTAAAGGATTAAGAGAAGGTTAGAAAAGTAAGGCTCATGCAAGATGTATTTATGAGTTCGAACATTTCAGGGTTTCACTAGAGAATTTTATTAATTATTGAATAATAATATAAATACAGAGAGGTATACAACTTTGTGATTTGGTTTCTATGCACATTTTGATACATGTTTGTTACTGACAATGTGAATACATTTTGTTGGTACTATACCTTGTAGGGGAAATTTTTAATAATGGACTCTGTAATAATGAACTCTGTTCAATTTTAGCAGATGCTAAGAGTTAAAAAAAAAAATATGTACCAGCTGCTGTACATTTGCAACGATACTTGAGCTGTTTCATGTTTCACAGTTTAGTGATTCTAGTTGATTTACATCAGTATTTCCATATAACTTTAACTTTCATTTCTAAAATGGTTAATGAGGTTGAGCATCCATTTTATATGTTAATATGGGCACTTGAATATCATTTCAGGAATTGCCTGTAAAAGTCTTTGCCAATTTTTCTATTGGATTATCTACATTTGTCTTACAAAGTTGCAGGAGTCCTTTATTTGTTCCTTTCTCAAAAAATGTGATTGGGGAAGAAACCATCCCCAATTCTCTCTTTGTTGACATTTGGTAAGTAAAAGTTGTAAATTGTGATAAATTCTTTTTTGACATTTGATGAAGGGGAAGTTGTAAATTATGAAATAGATTAATTTAGCAATTTAAAAAAATTATATTTACAACACCTTGTGATTTTAAGAAATCTGCCTTCTCAAGGACTCAGGAAGATATGTTTCTACTTGTTTATGTAAAGGTTGCACTTAATACACAATCTATTTAGCATTTATTTTTGTGTATAGTGTGAGATTGGGATTTGATGTATTTTTGTCCCCATATAGAAAACAATCAGCACAGGTTATTATGAAAATAATTACCTTCTTTCTAATATATTACAGCATCACTTTTCTCATAAAACATATTAAAGTATATATAAAGTCTGCTTCCGAACTCTGTATCTCCTTCCATTGATTTCTTTCTTTCTTTGCAGGTGTATCTCATTCTTTAATTATTATAGCTTTAAAATCATGATCTGGTGGTATCTCTAGCTTTCTTCTTTTTTCAAATTTTCTTGGCCATGCTTGAAAATTTGAATTTTTAGGTAAAATGTTTTAAAATTTTTGTGTGATAAAATATACATAAAATATACTATCCTAATGATTTTAAAAGTACAGTTCATTGGTATTTAGTGCAATCACATTGTTATGCACCATCACCACTATCCTTCTCCAGAACTCATCTCATAAAACTGAAACTCTATAACTATTAGACAATAACTCCCCTTCCCCTTCCAACACTGGCAATCACCACTCTACATTTCATCTCTATAACTTTTGACAACTCTACATGCATTAATAAAGTGAAATAATACAGTATGTGAACTTTCATAACTAGCTTATTTCACTTAGCATAATATCCTCAAAGTTCATTCATGTTATAACATATGTAAAAGATCCTTCCTACTGAAAAGGAGTAACATTCCACTGTATGTGTATACAACATTTTGCTTATCCATCCATCTGTCCATAGATACTTGTGTTGTTTCCATACTTTAGTTATTTTGAATAGTGCTACTGTGAACATGATTGTACTACTAACGTTTCGAGATTCTACTTTAAATTATTGTGGGTATATATCCAGAAGTGAAATGACTGGATGATATGGTAATTCTGTTTTTGCTTTTTGAAGAGCTGCCATACTGTTTTCTACAGGGGCTGTACCATTTTACATTCCCACCAACAGTACACATGGCTTTCAATTTGTCCAAATCTTTGCCAATCCTTTTTGCTGGCTACTCTGGTGGCCAGCAACTGGAGAGGCTGAGATGGGTGTATTCCCTGACCTGGGAGGTGGAGGTTGCAGTTAGCCAAGATTGTGTCACTGCACTCCTGCCTAGGCAACAGAGTAAGACCCTATCTAAAAAAAAAAAAAAAAAAAAAAAAAGTTAAAAAATAAGTCATTTGACCGTATAGATGAGTGTTTATTTCTTGTTTTCCATCTATTCTATTTTTCTATATATCCATCTTTATTCCAGTACAATGCTGTTTTATTATTGTAACTTTGAAATATGTTTTAAAATTGAGAAGTGTGATGTTGAACTTTTGTTCTTTTTCAAAATTATTTGAGTTTTTTGGGCTCCCTTGAAATTAAATATAAATTTTAGAATAGATTTTTCTATTTCTACAAAAAAATCCACACCATTTTGATTTTGATAGAGATTGCAATTAATCTGTAGATCACTTTGGGTAGTATTGAAATTTTAACAGTATTAAATTTTCCAATCCATGAACATGGAATGTCTTTCCATTTGTTTATGTCTTATTTAATTTCTTTTAGTGACAGTTTGTAATTTTTATTGTACAAATCTTTCTCTACCTTGGTTAATTCTTAAGTATTTTATTCTTATTGATGCTATTGTAAATTGAATTGCTTTCTTTACTCCTTTGTGAAATTGTGAATCAATTGTGTATAAAAATGCAACTAATTTTGCATTTTAAGTTTGTAACCTGCTACATTGTTGAATTTATTTATTAATTCTCACAGGGTTTTTTTTTGGTGAAATGTTTAGGGCTTTCTACATGTAAGGTTATATTATCTGAGAATACAGATAATTCTACTTATTTTTTCCAGTTTGTATTTTGTTTATTTCTTTTTATTGACTATTGACTCTGGCTAGAGCTTCTAGTACTGTTCTAAATAGAAGTGGAAAATCAGATATCCTTGCCTTGTTTGTGATCTCAGAGGAAAAGCTCTTAGTCTTTCATCATAGAGTGTGATCTTGAATATTGGTTTTCATATATAATTTTTATTTTGTTGAGTTAGTTTATTTATGTTCCTAGTTTATTAACCATTTTTTTCCTGAAAATGAATGTTGAATTTTGTCTAATGCTTACTCTGCATCAATGGAATTATTATGCAGATTATGTTCTTCATTCTGTTAATGTGTGTGTTATGTAAATTGATTTTTATATTTTAAACCATCATTGCATTCCAAGAATAGATCCCCCTCATCAAGATATATAATCTTTTTAGGCCGGGTGCGGTGGCTCACGCCTGTAATCCTAGCACTTTGGGAGGCCGAGGCGGGTGGATCACGAGGTCAAGAGATCAAGACCATCCTGATCAACATGGTGAAACCCCGTCTCTACTAAAACTACAAAAAATCAGCTGGGCATGGTGGCGTGTACCTGTAATCCCAGCTACTCAGGAGGCTGAGGCAGGAGAATTGCCTGAACCCAGGAGGCGGAGGTTGCGGTGAGCCGAGATCGCGCCATTGCACTCCAGCCTGGGTAACAAGAATGAAACTCTGTCTCAAAAAAAAAAAAAAAAAAGATATATAATCTTTTTAATATACTGATGAATTTGGATTGCTAGTATTTTGTTGAGAACATTTTAATCAATGTTTATAAGGTATATTGTACTGCAGTTTTGTGGGGTGTTTAGTTTGTTTTCCCTGTTTACTATTTGCATATGGCTTTGGTGTCAAGACAGTGCTGGCCTCATAGAATAATTCAAAAAGTGTTCCTGTTATCCCTTCTTGAAATTCCTGAAAAAGTTTGAGAAAGCTGACTTAGTTATTCTTTAAATGTTTGGTAGAACCCACAAAGTGAATGTAATAGGTCCAAGGCTTTTATTGGTCAGAAAATTATTGTTTACTGATTTAGCCTTCTTATTACCTATAAGTCTACTAAGAGTTTTCATTTTTTATTTCAGTATTGGTACGTTTTGTATTTCTGTAATAATTTCCACTTCATCTAGGTTATTCATTTTTTTCGTAATTGTTCATAGTACTTTCTTATAATCCTTTTTATTTCTGTAGATTCAGTAAGAATGTCCCACTTTCATTTCTGATTTTAGTAATTTAAGTTTTCTCTTTTCTCAGTAAGTCTTCTTAAATGGCTGTAAATTCTATTTATCTTTTTGAAGAAGCAGTTTTAAAGAAAATTTCTCTGTAGTTTTCTACTTTCTATTTCATTTATCTCTGCTTATTCATTATTATTTACTTTTTTGTGGTAGCTTTGGGTTTAGTTTTCTCTTCTAGTTTCTTTTTTGATTTGAGAGCTGTCTTTTTAAATTTAATATAAACATTTATATAAACTTTTCTCTCTCAACGCTGCTTTTGCTGTATTCTATAAATTATGATTTGTTGTGTTTCCATTTTCATTTATCTCTATTATTGTTTTCTAATGTCCTGTGATTTTTTTTAATCCATTGGTTGTTTAAGAGTATATTGTTTAATATTCACAGATTTATAAATTTTCCAGGTTTTCTTCTGTTGTTATTTTCTAACTTTATCCTTTATGATTAGGAAATATATTTTATATAATATATATACATCTTTCTAAATCTATTAAGAATTAATTTGTGGTCTAACATATAGTCCATCCCAGGAAATGACTTATGTGCACTTGAGAATAATGGATATTGTGTTGTTTTTGGGTACAGTGGTCTATATATGTCTGCTAGATCTAGTTAGTTTACTATGTTGTTTAAGTCTTCTATTTATTTTCTTATCTTATGTCTGGCCTGTTATTGAAAGCAGAGTACTGACATCTTCAGCTATTATTGTACAGCGGTTTATTTCTCACATTAATTCTGCCAATTTTTGTTTCACATATTTTGATCATATATTATCAGATACATGAGTATATATGAAAGTTCATAATTATTACATATTCTTATTTTATTGAACCATTAATTAATATACAATGACTTGTCTGTTGTACACTTTTTTGATTAAAACTTTTTTTTCCTTCTGATATTAGCGTAGTTACTCTCATTCTATTTTGGTTACTATTTAAACAGAATATTTTTTCTATTCTTTCGCTTTCAACCTGTATCTTTTGATCTAAAGTGAGTGCCTGTAAATAGCACAGAGTTGGGCCATATTTTTTTAAATATTTTTTCTGCCAGTCTCTGTCTTTTAATTTAGAATGTTTCATCCATTTACATGTAATGTAATGATTGATAAGAGATTTACTTATTTCAAGTTTAGTATTTGTTTTCTATATACCTTACAGCATTTTTATTTCTCCTTTTCTGGATTAATGTGTTGTTTCATGCCTAATCTTTTGTAGTGAAAGGTTTCAATTCACTTATCATTTGCTTTTGTATATATGCTTTAAATAACTATATTTTTTGTGATTAACATTAAGACTACATTAAAATCCAGAAGTTACAATACTCTAATTTGGATTTATGCCAGCTTACCTTCAATAACATGCAATATCTCTAGTACTTTACAGCTCTATCCTTGCCCATTTCAGTTATTGATGTCACAAATTTACATTTTTAAACATGTTGTGAAATATAAATAAATATTTTTAATGCATTAGTAGCTTATGTAGAAAACAAAATATGGAGTTATAAATCTAAGTTACAATAATACTAGCTTTCAGCCTAAAAAATATACTTAATATGTTACTCTCTTAGATCATGTGGAAAACAGAAAGTAAAGTTACAAATTATGTTAAAGTAATACTAGTTTTTACACATACCCATGTATTTATATTTACTTATGTTTTTATTCTTTATATTTATTTGAATTACTGTCTAACATCCTTTTGTTTCAACCTGTAGAACTTTAGCACTTTTTGCGGGGCAAATCTTCTGGTAATAAACTACATTACCCTTTATTTGTCTGGAAATGTCATCATGTTTCCATTATTTTCAAAATATAGTTTTATCAGAAGTAGCATTTTAGATTGAATTTTTTTTCTTTTAGCACTTAAATATTTCAGTCCACTGCTTTCTGGCATTCTAAATTTCTGATTAAAAAAATCTGTTATAATCTTATTGAAACTCAGTTGTATGTGGTGAGTCACTTATTTCTCTCTATTTTCAAGGTTTTCCCTTTTGATCGTAATGTATTTCAGTGTGGGTCTCTGTTAGTTGTTTCTAATTTCTTTTTTTGTGTGTTCTTTAATATATATGTCTGTCATAGAAGTTGGAAAGTTTTCACCCATTATTTCTTCAATAATCCCTCTGTCCCTTTCTCTCTCTCTTTTCCTACTAGAATTCCCTCAATGTGCATCACATCAGCTATGCTTGATGATGTCCCACAAATTTCTTAGATTCTGTTCACTTTCTTAGATTGATGTTCACAATCATTTTTCCTATTTATTCCTCAGACTCAATAATTTCAACTGTTCTATCATCAAGTTCCCTGATTCTTTAATCTGTATGCTCACATCAGCCTTTGAATATCTCTAGTGAATCTTTTACATCAATTATTGTGCTCTTTAGTCCTATAATTTCTTTTTGATTTCTTCTTTTTTTGTATTGATATTTTCATTTTGTTCATATATTATTGTCTTGACTTCTATTGCATTTTTCTTTAGTTCTCTGGTCACTTTTAGACAGCTATTTAAAAGTCATTGTATACTAGGTCTGCTATTTATTTCTTCTTGGGAATGTTTCTGTGTGTGTGTATGTGTGTCTGTGTGTGTATCAAACTTTCTGTTTCATTGTTTAACTTGTGATTTTATTGAAAATTAGACATTTTAATCCATTAATGTGGAAATTCTTGAACTAACATTTATAAACCTAAGATCTCAGGTTTTATTCTGAGCCTGCTCCTTTCCCTGGCCATGTATTGTGATGTCCTTACTTTTCCAATATATGCAGTAGCTTTTTAATGTTCTAATCTTTAAAGTCTGTATATTGGTGACAGTTCTCTAGAGGGGCAAAACTATTATATATAGTATTTATTAAGTATTAACTCACATTATCTCAAGATCCAGAAATAGGCTGTCTGCAAACTGTGGATTTAGGAGAGTCAGTCCGAGTCCCAAAACTGAAGAACTTGAAGTCCAATGTTCCAGGACAGGAAACATCTGGCACGGGAGAAAGATGTAGGATGGGAGGTTAGACCAGTCTTGTCTTTTCACATTTTTCTGCCTGCTTTTCATATTCTAGCCATGATGGCAGCTAATCAGATGGTGCCCGCCCAGAGTAAGGATGGGTCTGCCTTTCCCAGCTCACTGACTCAAATGTTAATCTTCTTTGGCAACATCCTCACAGAAGCACCCAGAATCAACACTTTGTATCTTTCAATCCAATCAAGTTGACACTCAGTATTAACCACCACAAGTCTTCCCTTGGCCAACTTGAACCCATACATATCTCCTAGTATCACAAATAATCTTAAATAAAGTCAATAATAAGATCATAATTACACCTAACATAATAAAACTATCCTTCATACAACCAGGAATGCACCAGTCCCCAACTTTTTGTTACATAAAGTTAACAATACCTAAATGTTGATGTGAAGTCAATAAATCTTATGTCACAGGATAAAGGAGAAAAGAAATAAAATGAAGATATTTTCTCAGTACAAGTGTATACATGAACAAAGATGTTTTCACAAAAGAGGGAGGTTATATACATGACACTTAACAGTCCTTGTTTCTGTAGCTGGTATTGATGACTACCTTCTTCTGCTACCCATTCTGTATTTTCTTTGCCTTCAGCTAGTACCTCAGAAAGTCATGGTGTTTTCTCCCAGTGGAATAATCCAAATCTTCATTCCTGAAGGGTCTAGGACACTTGTAGCCCTGCCTGAATTGAGCTGTTGTAGTTTCCCATTGACCTTAATCACAGGCCATGGTAATACTAAGAGACCCCTGATGGATCTCCTGTACTCCATGCACACTCATTTGTGGCTGCATTGTGGAGTAGTAGACTGATTTCATCTTGATAGCCATGGTCAATCATCCAAGCCAATACTGTAACTCCCTTTTTAGCCTGTTGACTTCAATGTAGGAGGAGCCCAAAGTGTCCAGGTAGCAATCTTAACTTCCAGTTTAATGAAATTGTTGTGTCTCCTGGTGGCAGCATTCCTCCCTCTGGAACTAACACCACTAGGCCAGCAAAGCATAATGTCGCAGGAAAAGGAAGCAAAAATTTTGCTAATGGATTACTAGGGGTGAAGGTGAGTGGTGCCACTTTCACTTCCGTCCCTTGATTCCTGGACCTGTGAATTCAACTATGGGAGAAACAGTACCATATATTGGACGTTGATGCAGAGCATACATGGCCTTCTAGAGAACTTTGCCCTATCCCTACAAAATATTATCACCTAGTTGGCATAGTAATTGTGACTTCAAAAGGCCATTCCACTGTTCTATCAATCTAGTTGTTTCAGGGTGATAGGGAGCATGGTAAGACCACCGAATTCCATGAGCCTGAGCCCACTGCTGCACTTCTTTAGCCATAAAGTGAGTTCCTTGGTTAGAAGCAATGCCATATGGGATGCTATGACAGTGGATAAGGTATTCCATGAGTCCATGGATGGTAGTCTTGGCAGCAGCACTGCATGCAGGATAGGCAAACCCATATCCAGAATAAGTGTCTATTCCAGTAAGGGCAAACCTCCGCCCTTTCCATGATTGAAGATGTCTAATATAATCAACCTGCCACCAGGTGGCTGGCTAATCACCTCAAGGAATGGTGCCATGTTGAGAGCAAGGTCAGCCTTGATGAGTAGAAGTCCATGTTGCTGAAGGCATGCATAACCTCCATCCCTGCCACCATGGGCCACTCTCTTCATGGGCCCTTTGGGCGATGACAGTGGTGGCTGGAGAAAGAGACTGGTGGTGTCCATAGAACAGGTCATCATATCCATTTGATTATTAAAATCCTCCTCTGCTGAGGTCACCCATTAGTGAGCACTCACATAGAATACAAACACCTTCACAGTTTTTGACCACTCAGTGAGATCCATCCAGATACCTCTTCCCCAAATGTCTTTGTCACCAATTTTCCAATCATGCTTCTTCTGAGTCCCTGACCATTCAGGCAAACCACTGGTTACAGCCCATGAATCAGTATATAATCACACATCTGACCATTTCTCCTTTCATGCAAAGTGCACAGACAGGTGCACTCCTTGAAGTTATGTCCACTGAGAAGGTTTTCCTTTACTGCTGTCCTTCAGGGATGTCCTAGAAAGAGGCTGTAGTGCTACAGCTGTTCATTTTTGGGTAATGCCTGAAGATTGTGCAGAACCATTTGTGAACCAGACCCTAGTCTTCTCTTCCTCTGTCAACTAATGATAGGCAACTCCCAATGAAGCCATCGGTGTAGGGTGGGGGAGATAAAGCAGGGTGGCAAGAGTGGAGACCATGGGCATTTGAGCCACTTCCTCATGTAACTCATTTGTATCTTCAGGACCTGCTGAAGCCCAATAACGTATATACCACTTCCATCTGATGATGGAATGCTGCTGTGAACAACCCACTTTATGGCTAGGTGGTTCAGAAAGCACCTGGTTCATGTGTTCAGGTCACATGGCGACTTGATGACCCATAGTCAAACATTCAGTTTCCACCAAAGCCCAGTAACAGGCCAAGAGCTGGCTCTCAAAAGGAGATAAGCTATCTGCAGAAGATGGCAGAGCCTCATTCCAAAATCCTAGAGGCTTCCTCTGTGATTCACCTATGGGGATCTGCCAAAGATCCTAAACAGCCTCACTATCTGCCACTGACACCTGAAGCATCATTGGATCTGCTGGATCCTATGGCCCAAGTGGCAAATCAGCTTGCACAACAGCCTGGATCTGTCCTGGAGCCTTCTGCTGTTCTAGATCCCACTAAAACTGGCAACCTTTCAGATTACTCAATAAATAGGTCAGAGTAACACAAAAAGATGAGGAATGTGTTGTCTCCAAAATCCAAATAGGTCCACAGGGTTTTATGCCTCTTTCTTGGTTGTAGGAAGGGATGAAGGCAACAACTTATCCTTCACCTTAGGAATAATTTCTCAACAGGCCCCACATGACTGGATGCCTAGAAATTTTACTGAGGTAGAAGGTGACTGAATTTTAGTCCAATTTATTTCCCACCCTCTGACATACAAATGCCTCATCAATAAGTCCACTGTGTTTGCTACTTCTTGTTCACTGGATCCAATCAGCATAATGTCATCAATGTAATGGACCAGTGTGATATCTTGCAGAAGCAAAAGTGATTGAGATCTCTCTGAAGAAGGTTATGACACAAAGACAGAGAGTTGATATGTGCCTGAGGTAGGACAGTAGGGTATATTTCTGGCCTTGCCAGCTGAAGGCAAATTGCTTCTGGTGGTCCTTATGGACAGGAATGGCAAAAAGGCATTTGCCAAGTCAGTGGCTGCATATCAGATACCAGGAGATGTGTTAATTTGCTCCAGCAATGAAAACACCTCTCGAATAGCAGCTGCAACTGGAGTCACCACTTGGTTAAGCTTCCTATAGTCCCCTGTCATTCTCCAAGATTCATCTGTCTTCTGCACAGACTAAATAGGAGAGGTAAATGGGGATGTGGTAGGAATCACCACCCTTGGATCTTTTGATTCCTTGACGGTGGCACTAATCTCCGCAATCCCTCCAGGGATGAGATATTGTTTTTGATTTACTATTTTTCTAGGTAGAGGCAGCTCTAATGGCTTCCATTTGGCCTTTCCCACCATAATAGCCCTCATCCTACCAGTCAGGGAGCCAATATGGGGGTTCTGCCAGCTGCTATGTATGTCTATGCCAATTATGCATTCAGGCACTGGGGAAATAATCACAGGATGAGTCCAGTGATACACTGGACACAGTGCAAGTTGTACCTGAGCTAAAACTCCATTAATTACTGGATCTCCATAGGCCTCTACTTTAACTGGAGAATCACAATGATGTTTTGGGTTCCCTGGAATCAATGTCAGCTCAGAGCCAGTGTCCAGTAGTTCCTGAAATGTCTTTTCCCTTTTTCTAATGCACAGTTTCCTTGGTAAAAGGCCAGATGTCTCATTAAGGAAGGATGGGAGAAAGATTAACAGCATAAATTTTCAGTAATGTAGTGGTTTCCTTTCTTAAGGGGACTCAAACCCCCCCTTTATTCAAGGGGTTCTGGCTCTGTAAACTGGCTCAGGTTTGGAAATTGATTAAGGGGCTGTGATTTTTCTGTTTTTATCATTCAAATTAGTCTTTTGTCCATTTGACCTAGAAGTTTTCTACTTGTTATTAATTAAGTAGGAATGCAGTAGTCTTCCTATCAATTTCACTTCTAGGAACACCATCATTAATTAGCCAATGCCAGAGCTCGACACAAGTCAGACTATTCTGATTCCCACTTTGCCTCTGCTGTACACTACGGTAGCTATGCCCACCATGCTTTTGACAGTTGAGTGTTGCCACTTGGTCCCTGCCACCTCAGGATCTAATTATTACCACTTTATTTAAATTATGTAGTTGAGTGACCACAGTTCCCATTGTTAGATCTGACATACAGAGAAGAGCAATTACTGGGCACTTTAAAGATGCAGGTATCTATTTTGTAAGACATTAGTCAAGAGTATGTCTTCTCGACCCTCCCAACTGGGAAGTGTATGTCTAAGGTGACTATTCCACTCTATCATCCCAATCTCCCTAAGCCTTTGGATCCTTTCCTCTACATTAAACCAAGGGAGACTCACAGTGAGCCACCTTTTAATCCACATTTCAGCTAACCAAGCACATAAACTATTAGAACTTTTTTTAACTCCCCAAGCTGCAACATTAAATGCAGAATCCCTACTAGTGGGCCCAAATCAGTAAATTTAGCTTGAACCAACTCTATGTTCCTTCCTCCATTATCCCACAGCCTTAATATGCGTACTTATGCCTGTTCTATGGATTTCTGGGAAGGAGAACCAGTTCAAAATTAGAAAACTCAAGCAATTCCTTTTGGGTATAGCACACCTCCTCATAGGCCACCTCACTCTCAATCTCACCTCTAAGGGCCTGCCGAGAGTTTAGTCTAGTTATAGGTGTAAATGCAAACAGGAGTGTTGAAGGTGGAACCTGAGGAGAATAAACATTTTCTTGCCTGGCAACTGCCTCAGGGGAGGCTATTACTGTTGCCTCAGGCAGTGCAGGGTTTATGTCCTCAGGCAAAGGTGTAAAGGCTGATGGCAGCATGGGTCAGGAAGGGTATGTTGCCACTACTGGAGATGGGGAAGCTGTTTCTTCTGGCAAAAATGTTTATTAGAATCACAAACTCAGGGTCCCTAGCTTCATCAGGGTCCTCCCACATGTCCCCATTCCAAGTTGTTGAGACCCATTCTTTTCCAATCAATGTCCTCACTTTAACAGTAGACACCTGGTGAGGCTGTGCATGCACATTTTCTTGCAGGTCAGCCACTCACATGATAAGAGCTTGTGTTTGTTTTTCCACAACTTCAGCTGTTTCTCTACAGGACTCTCACTCCGGGCAGTCTTAGCAGATTTGAGACTCAGTATCTGCTTCTGAAGCCAGGAGATAGAATCCTGAGTTTATCATTCTCCTTCATCACTTTGTCCACTGAACTTAGGAGCAACAAACAAGTTTCATTATGTTTCTTGGTTCTCCACATATGGGCACAGGTATTATGTAGAGTCACTAACTCCTTGCCTCTCATGAGCAGTGAATCAGGAGTATCAAATGCATGTATTTTCCATAGCTCTCTAAACAGTTAATGTCAGTGACTATCAATGATCTCCATACTATTAGAAGTAGAGTCCTTAACATTTTTGGTTTTAAACATATTAAGCAGCCAACTCCTGAAACCCCAAAACCAACAAAAGAACCCCATCCTTAATATTCTGTTCCTCTAGAAGCATTCCCAGTACAAAATGTTATTAGTCAGGGTTCTCTAGAGGAACAGAATAATAGGATACACACAGACACACACACACACACACACACACACACACAAATAGGATACATACATATGTATGTATGTATGTCCCCTGTATATATGTAAGGGGAGTTTATTAAGTATTAACTCACACAATCACAAGGTCCCACAATAGGCTATCTGCAAACTGATGAGTAAGGAGAGCCAGTCCAAGCCCCCAAACTGAAGAACTTGGAGTCTAATGTCCCAGGGCAGGAAGCATCCAGCATGGGAGAAAGATGTAGACTAGGAAGCTAGGCCAGTCTCATTTTTTCACATTTTTCCACCTGCTTTTTATGTCTAGCCATGCTGGCAGATGAGCAGATGGTTGGTGCCCATTCAGATTAAGGGTAGGTCTGCCTTTCCCAGACCACTGACTCAAATGTTAATGTCCTTTGGCAGTATCCTCACTGAGACATCTAGGATCAATACTTTGTACCCTTCAATACGTTCAAGTTGACACTCATTATTAACCATCACAGCCAGAAAACTGGGCTCAGGTGGAATTGTCTATCAAAATATCTATGTTTTGTGATTTTAGAGTGGTTGGACTGCCTACTTGGTAGTTCAGGGCTTTCACAGAGCATGTTCCAAGGATCTGGGAGTAGCATACTATTCTCCCCGAGGCCTGAATATGAAAATAGCACTGTATCATGTGTCCTGCACTCTTTTAGTCAAATCAGCTGTACAGACAAACCCATATTCAAAGACAGGAAACTCCAACTTTCAGTAGATGTGAAGAATCCATAGCCATGTTCAATCAACCAGATATGTCTACTAAGTATTATAGTTTCTGTATCCTTATAGTTTCTTATATATTATAGTATCTATGTAAGTATTATAGTTTCTGTATCCATAGGGTTTCTTAAATTTAGCCACTCCATTCATCCCCACTAACTGACTCATTCTTACTCTGGCTTTCATAATACATCACTTAATTAAGTTAAATTGTAATCAGGATAAACGATAAAACTATTCGATAGTTCCTAATAGGGAAATATCTACTCTTAGCAAATTATACCACTGCATCTATGATCTTGCTGCTGCTGTTACCCAATGGTATTTCTTGATTTGTCATCCATCCCCAACATTTACCCTAATCTTTAGACAGGGTAAATCATTGAAAATTCCATGAATAAAACAATTTGCTTTAACCTCTTATTGCCACTTACCTTCAAAGATTTTGTTTCAGTTTGATTGTTTGAAGCTTTGACTAAACACTCCTCCATTCTAAGATAAATTGACCACTTCCTTTTTCATACTCCATGGCTCCTTGTAAATATTTCTAGCATCATTATTTCTTGGCGTTCATCTTTACATAACTGTATGAATCTGTATTGAAGCACATTAAAAGTAATCACTCTATTACTATGTCTTGGTCATATTTGTAATCGCCTGCTTCATTTGATCCTTTCATTGACAGTTAAGAATTTTTAGTTAGGTAAATAAATATAGAATAATGGGAGAACATGTCTTCCCCATTCACATTGAGTCAAGTAGATAGACTGCCAAGAAGCAAACACATGGTGAAGAAGAAAATGTAAAAACACAAACAAAACAAACAAAATTCAGATATTGAGCAAGAAAAAAAATCAAGACAAAGTATCAGATTTGGGCTAAAACACTGACTTCAGAATGTGAATAAGAATGAACAACATCTTAAATTTTTTAAACAATGAAGGCATAATTTAAGAGTCAATCACTTATTGTCCAAGTTGAGTTATAAATCAAGATATCTTTAAAACCAAATGAACATGTGTTTGTCCTTGTAAACAATGACAATGATTCAAAATATTCTACTAGGTCATTATGTTTGGATAGCAAATTACAAATACCTCCATCCCAAGAAGCTTAGACAAAAGAGAGACAAGAAAGAATCTATTTGGCCAGGTATGATGGGTCAAGAAATCGAGCCCATGCTGGCCAACGTGATGAAACCCCGTTTCTACTAAAAAAATACAAAAATTAGATGGGTGTGGTGGTGCGTGCCTGTAGTCCCAGCTACTTGAGAGGCTGAGGCAGGAGAATTGCTCGAACCAGGGAGGCGGAGGTTGCAGTGACCCGAGATCGCACCACTGCACTCCAGCCTGGCCCCTGGTAACAAAGCAAAACTCCGTCTCAAAAATAAACAAAAAAACCCAATATGGAATCTATTGTACAGAAGTGTAACTCAGCTTTAAGGACAACCGGCATCAATGGCTTGAAAAATACTAGAACTCTCCTTTGTCTTCCAATATCTTAAACCTGATTTCTTTCTGAGTATACTTCATTTTCTCAGGTCAGCTTCTATGTTAGATAGGAAATGGGGTCCCTAGTAGACCCCATCTTTCTTTGTAACACAACCTGTGGGAGAGAGTATACCTTCTTTTCTCTATCTTTCTCTCTCTCTGATGCTAAGTACACAGATCCTGAGAACCTTTCAACAGATAGAACTTACACACATGCTGACTACAAGATGAAACAAAAATATTTAGACTGGGGGTATGGATGAATTGTGCTGTTTTACAGAGCTTAATTAAAATGTACATTATGAGCTGATCAATAATGGAAAGAAAGGCAGGCTCCAAGGAAAGATGATAATGATTGAAATCATGTATAGTAGAAGTAAATGCTTCCACCAAAGGAAAATTACTGTTATAGAAAGACAACAACTGATATACACTACATATCTTGTATCTGCTAGAAAAATAATTTGGCTGATACAATAACAGAGATTCAAAGTAACAACTGCAATAAAATAAATATTTTTTCTCCTCTTCATCATAAAATTGCAGTGATAGGCAGCCCAGCATTGTAATGTAGTGTTATGGTGACCATGGCTCCTCATGTCTTTCTGTTGCATTTTCTTATTATGTAGTTTCCATCTGAAAGCTCTCTTCACACCCTCAAGATGATTGCTGGAGGCCCAGTATTTATGCATGTAATTCATGCTGAATGAAGGGAGAAATTAGCAAGAGAAAAAGAAGAAATTTGTTACCAGACATATTCAGGAGCTTTCACAAAAGACTTAACCAATGCTGGAAAATTTTTAGCAAGGTCCATTGTGAACTAAGAATTTAGGAAATCCATAATAATAAAAGAAAAACATGAAAATGGATAGTGGACAAGCCACTAGCCATCTCTGCCATATGTCTCAGTTTCTCTAAGATTTAACATAAAGCTTTCAACATAAAGTTTTATATCAAGAAGAAATACATTATAAGTAAATTTTAAATTTGATAAAAAAACAAGTTACAACTTAAATCATAATTCTAAAATATTATTTTGTCATTCTAAAATATTCACAGTCTATTTCTCTTTTTCTTAGACTACGTAAATCAAATCAGTATTTTCTACTATTGGCAAATAGTAGTCCATAATCATGAATATGTGTATGTGTGCAAAAAAGGCTAAATACCAAGAGAACTGTATATAAACTTTATTTTCCAAAATTATTCCTTCAACACATTTTATGAAGATGGATGCAAACTGTCCTGCAATTTCTATATTTTTCTCTTCCAATTAGGAAAGGAAAAGCTACATGAAACATGACAGTTTTTGTGCCAACAAGTGTGTTTTAATTTTAGATTTTGTTATTATGCTCATATAGAGATACAAAAATGTTGCTTATAAAGATTTCCAAATGTCCTGCAAATACTGAAACTTGGGGGTAAAATTTGAAAATAACAGAGATATTTTGTATATGCCATGTTCTTTAATAGAAATTGTTAAAAATATTCTGGATCCCAAAGAAACTGATTTTTAAGGTATTTACATATTGATATGTCATTGCCTGGTAAAGCTTATAAATAATGGGATCAGCTATTACAAAAGTCATCATGCCTAAAAAATATGTCAAGTCCTTCTGAGCTGCCTAGCTCTGAGAGGATTCAGCATTCTGGTTATCCATTGAGCCAAACTATTCACAGTGATTAGTTTGTCAAATACTTAGATAGAAGAAAGTGACATGATGGTTTTCAAGTTACAGGCTACAGTCACATATTTTGCAAATAATCATACTCAGAAAAAACACATTTTTTGGCAGGAGCATCATGATTTAGAGTAAATACATTCCACAACTGGGGATGGGGAGGAAGATTCCTATAGTTATCCTTTCATGGGTAAATTGGCACCAATTCCAGGAAAATTTTGGCATACATGCTGAAAAAAGGAGTGAAAATTTTCTGTCTGCCAATCTCATAACCAAAAGAGCTCACTTACATTCACAGTTTTTTTTCATATGGATTGACAACGCTGTCCTCAGAATAAACTCTAGTGGAAAAGGATAAAGGAAACCTTATGTAAAACCTTGTCAAACAAAGTTGATGTATTTCTAGGTATGATGTGTGTGTGTGTGCGCGCGCACGTGCGTGTGCATGTACATATGCAGAGTTGAGTGAGTAGAGTCTGAATATCAAGGTATGATTCTCTATTGAGAGTTGTAAGTAAGGACATAGATGGAGTACCAAACTAGGTTAATTAGGATACAGTAAGACTAAACTGCCTCTGCTGCTGAATGTAACTATAAACTTTGGACAGAATGCTGCGAGAATGTATCTGAGGACTCTGAAAAGCACATATAACCAGAAGATTGAAGAAGAGTAAATTTGAAGTAATATGAAATGGCAGTGCATTTGCTATTTTTTTCTTTGAATATTCTCAGGGCTTGATACAACATGGTTGGAAACCCAGTAATAGGCATTAGCACTGAGAGAGAAAGCTCCAAAAGACCTTCTACGATTGAGCTGTCAGGGTTTGGAAGGAAGGGAGTCTCTTAAAATTCAGATATTATGTGGAAAATTCCCCCATTGTTATTTGTCTTTCCTTTATTCTCTTCTTCCTTAGCCACAAGTATTTTTATGGCATAGGCATCATTTTGACTTTCAGGAAACTATAACTCTAAAGGAGGGAAGTCTTCTTTCTAATTGGAAGAGCTGTGGTTCCAAGAGTGTTGTGCATACCCATGTTGTTTTTCTTTCTGACCTCTCATGGTTTGTCCTAGAGTTGTAGGAGGTACACAGAAGATCAGGATAAAATCCCATCTTTTTTGGTCAGAGAACCAAAAAGATGAACCAAGGGTGCCAGGAAATACCAGAGAGATTGTAGAGAGAAAGTAGCTTGGGAAAGTGCCCCTCTTTGTGAAATTCTTTACTTACCATTTATTTGTGTGTCCATTGAGCTGACCCTATGCAACCTATGTTAAACGTTGAGAACTGAACTTAAAAAAAGACTACAGCTCAGATCACAGACTTTCCACTGGGTGGTGCATATGTGACAGATCTGAAGAGCATTGTAGATATTGAAATTCTAACACATAGAAGGTTACTTGAAATTGTGATATAAACCAAACTGAGTCAATTGTCTGCTAAAAAGAAAAAATGCCAACATTCTCTATAGGATTTAAATAGACCCAGTGTCTCAAATATAATATTCTAAATGTCTAGATTAAAATCCAAATTATTCATTGAAACAAAAATTGGAAAAATCTCATCTTAAACTTGGGAAAAGGCATGTCACAGAGGCCAAAGCTGAGATGACAAAGATGTTACAATTATCTGGCACAGATATAAACCAGCTATTATAAAAAATGCTCCAACAAGAAAGGGTAAATATCTTGGAGTAAATAAAATGTACAAATCCCAGCAAAGAAGTGGAAGGTGTAGGAAGTTGACAAAACCTTAAAACTGAACTATATAGTAACTGAAATAAAAAGTTACTAGTTAGGCTCCAGAACCAAATGGAAATGATCAAGGAAAGTGTCATGAAGTCGAAGATGAATGAATGAAAATTATCTAAACAGTGTAATATTTTTAAATGAAAAAAATGAGAAAAGCTTTAGAGACTTCTGATATACTATCAAAAATTCTAATATATCATAATCCCCAAAGGAAAGAAAATGTATAGGAGAAGCAAGACTTAAAATTTGTTGAAAGATATAAACCAGATACAGGAAGCTCAATGGCTCCTCAAACGATAAACGAACCCATGTCCAGTTATATCTTAGCCAAACTGAGGAAAACTAAATACAAAGAAAATACCTTGCAAATAGCCCCCTGAAAGTGATACATTATTTATAAGAAGGAATGGTAGGAATGACTGTGGATTTTCCATCAGAAACCATGGAGGCCAGAAGTAAGTGGACTAGATTTGTAAAGTGACAAAAAGAAGTCACCTCAGAATTCTATATCTAGATAAAATGACTTTCAGAAATGAGGATAAAATAAAGATATTCTCAAATGTAGAAAAACTTAGAGAATTTGTTGCCAGCAGATGTGCTCTCAAATATTGCTAAAGTAAAATTTAAAATAGAAATAAAATGTTACCAATGGAAATTTGGAGCATCAGGTATGAAAGAGGATGCTATGGTATGAATATCTGTTCCCTCCAAAATGCATGTTTAATTTTAATCCACAACATGGCAATATTGAGATGTGGGCCATTTAAGAGGTGCTTAAAGCATGAGGGCTCAGCCCTTATAAACAAACAAATCCATTTATGGATTAATGGGCTAATCGATTAAGGAATTCTCATGAAAGGGTAACTGGTAGCTGTGTAAAATGAGAGAGAGACCCAAGCTTGTACGTCAGCACATTAGCAATGATATGGTTTTGCTCTGTGACCCACCCAAATCTCACCTTGAATTGTAATAATTACATGTTGTGGGAGGGACCTGGTGGGAGGTAACTTAATCATTAGGGTGATTCTTTCTTGTGCTGTTCTCTTGTTAATGAATAAGTCTCACAAGATCTGATTATTTTATGAAGTTGAGTTTCCCTGCACATGCTTCTTGCCTGCTTCCACGTAAGGTGTGACATTGCTCCTCACTTACCTTCTGCCATCCTTCTCCCCAGTGATGTGGAGCTGTGAGTCCACTAAACCTCTTTCATTTATAGATTACCCAGTCTTGGATATGTCTTTATTAGCAGTGTGAGAAGAGCCTAACACAAGCATGCTCAGTCTCCTTGTCATGTGATACTCTGCACTGCTTTGAGACTATAGAGGATCACTGCCAGCAAGAAGGCTCTCACCAGATGTAGACTCTGGTCTTTGGACAGCCTCCATAACTGCAGAAAATGAATTATTTTATTAATTACTCAATGTCAGATATTCTATTAGAAGGAAAAGAAAACTATGATGAACAATAGAAATGGTAAAAATCTGGATATACATTGCAAACCAAAAAGTGACTTAGGCAGGTCTCAATCACTTGGAGATTTGCTTAGCCAAGGTTAAGAACATGCCCAGAGAAAAACACAAATAACAGAAGCATCTGTGACCTATGCTTTTTCAAAAGGGGGTTTGGGGAACTTAGATGTTTAAAAGGAAAAGAGCAAGCAAGAGGCAAAAAAGGGCAGGGTGGATAGTGAGACAGATGGTTACATTCTCAAGAGGCTCTGATTTACCTCAGTAAATAGACATTTTACATGTGAATAGAGGGTACAGAGGAAAAAGTCAATTTTGCATCATCACAGCTCAGTGAATCTACATTTTACATATGAGAAAATAAACCTGTAAAAAGTGGGGGTACAACAAATGAGGCTATGACACAAGGTTGTGAAATTATAGCTAACTACTTGGGAACAACAAGGAAGACACTGTTGGTGACTCATTTCCCAAGCTTACTTTCCCTTTGGCACAGTAAGTTTGAAGTCTTGAGATTCTTTCTCCTACAAAATAATGGAGTATTTTTATTCTTTCCTTTTCTAGTTCTTTAATACGTGTCTTATGGTTGAGATTTCAAAGAAACTATAAAATTGATGGAATTCAATGTATATAATGTAATACATAAATAACATATATGGTAGTAAGTTTATATATTTCACTTGGAGTGAAAAAAATATTACTCGGACCGTGAAAGGAAAAGGATATATATTGCAATCTAGTCACTGCATATTTTAGTGATTGCAATCTAATCACTGAAACAAATGTATATTCAAGACCTATTTAAAGAAGACGTTACGTACACTACAAAAAATTCAAGTAACCCAGAAGAAGATAGAGGAAAACAGAAGGAATAAAAAACACAGAAAACAGGAATTCTAGAATAAATATGGACTTAAGCAAATCCTTTCTTCAAAATGAAATTTAAATCATATAAAGTTATCAAAAATAGCCATTTAAAGAGTCTGAAATTGATCAAAGTTGTATAGCATAATGTGAAGCATTTCTTCAAGAAAACTAACTGAGCCTCAATAAAAACAGTGGGAGTCTGTGACTTTTTAGACCAAGTCTATTCTCTACCATCCCCACTCCCCAGATCCAGATCTGTGACACAGGTGGTACCAAGAAAGCAAAAAGAGACTCACTTTATTTGGAGAAGGATGCTGAAAATGACACGACCTGGGGTATTGCCAAAACCAATAGAGATCTCAGTTGCAAATGACCAGGGTAAGCAATAGTTTAGCATATCAGCTAGAAATTTAACAGGGAAACCTGAGGAATAAGACAGTCAAAGCCAGCCTTGATGGAATCCTAAACTGGAAGTTTATGGCATAGATGAAGCTACACAGACATTCAGGAGAGACTGGACAGGGCCCTAATGAGCAAATGATACCAGGTTAGATGTGAGACCTCAAGAACACAGACAGTAAAAGAAAAAGGCATGTGCTTATAAACTGCTTGTAATATTGAATGCAATGCTGAGATGGTCTTTTAGTCTAATTTGTATTGATTTTATGTATTTCCATTTTGACACAAGTTGGCTCAAAACTATATTATCTTACATCGAAATATCTAGGTTTTTAACATTTCTATTTAAAACAGAAAATTTTTTGTGTAATTTTAGGGATTATTATTTATTAGGCTGGTAAAAACTATCCATTAATCTATATCACCAATTTTTCCTCAGTGTTATAAGTGAACTGTCTCTATCAGAAATAAATTATAGAAACTGAGAACAAATGAAAAGTGACTTGTGTAAAAGGGAGAGCGAAACAACTTCACATGTGACTGTCCTGGAGCTTGTGAAGCAGGGTACGAGGTACTCACATTTTTGCTGGAAAAAGTTGAAAAAATGAGGGAAAAACGAACAGTAGATCTGATAACAATTGTTGTCAGAAATTAATAACTGTATGGTAGAATACTGCTACAACAGAAGGGGTAGTCTAGAGGTGTTATCCAATGAATACAGGTATCAAAATGTGTGTTTAGGCCCTGTGGTTTCTGCATAGCCAATCCCCTTACTAACCTGCCTTGTTAAGTTCTTATTGGCCTGTTAATGTGAGATGTTCTTAGCTGGAAACTCTTGTCTCTATTTTTTTCTATTACACTTTAAGAGTTTATTTTTTGATTGGAAATCCTTCAATTCTTGCATTTGTATTTCTACACAATAGAATGTTTAACATAAAACTTATTTCAGAAAAAATATATTGACTGGCAAGATTCTGTATTAATAGTTAAGAACACACAGTTGTGACCTTGGGAAGCAGATAGACGTGCATTTGAAATTCAGCTTTACTAGTTATGAGTTGTGTTGATACCTCCGAGCTTCATTTTTTTTCATCCATAAAAGGAAATAATATCTACTCTAAAGGGTTGTTGTGAGAATTAAATAAGATAAATTATGTATAATGAGTAGCACAATTCTTGATAGATAAATGGTAATTATAATTGTAATTAAAAATAGATGTTGTAGCTAGCTCAAGGCTTTCACATAATGGATGTTTTGAAGTGCTATTTTGTTTACCAGTTCTTTTGAATTTCTTATGCTTTTTTCCAGTAGCAAGACTATCATCTCAATAGTAGTTATACTATGTTTAAGTAATCTGTATCTTCACTCTTTTTTTCCTCAAAGTATCTAGAGTTCAGCAGTAAATACATTGTATCTATATAGCAAATGAATTCATAAAGAAAATAATTATATTCTATAGTAGACAAAAGCTCTCAAATAATGATTATCTACATCAGTGACTCAAAATGTATGCATGTATGTACATGAACACATGGATATATATCTGTATATAGAGGCATAATATAAATGAATTAAAAACTTTACATATGACAAACACAAATATGCATTCACACACATACATGCACTAAGAATAGTCTCATAATCACAGGACATCCAAGAACTATCTTTGTCTCACAATACTGCTTCCCAACTTGAGGATAGCATAGCACTGGAGATGGCTCCACAGCTGTACATGTGGAAGTGAGCCAAGATAGTCTCAAGTGGAGAAAGTAATCTAGATGTCACTGCTACTGCCGAGGAGATATACTCCAGGGGTTGTCATCTGGGCATTACCCCTGCCAAAAGTGTTGCCTTGGCCACAGCTATTGGCTTTCTGGCTGGAAGATGACAGAGCAAGAAAACATTTGAACGTCTTGCCAAAACAGCTGGAGGCAGCTACAAATGAGTACATATTAGTGTAAAAGCCATTGCTCAGTTTGCTTTGCCACAATTGTAATAGTTTGCTTACATATATCAAAATCATTAACGTACTGCCTTGCACAATTTCAAAGTTTACAAACCTTGACCAGTTATTGGTTGAACTTACTAATAATCTATTTGACATGTGTTGATCTAGGAAGAGCAAGTATTTCAAAACTGAACTTTGAGACACAGATCCAAAATGTGTCCTCTATCCCTATGTTCCAACAAAGCTAGTATTTGCTTGCAGATAATTCATTATATTTATATCTCCTGTTGTGCTTAACTGTGTTCCTTATAGTACATTTTCAAAACATGCTGTTGATATGATGTGAAATAGAATGGAATTTATTTAAACTGAATGGAATTGAATTGATTCTAAGCAATTGGCACTATGAGTTAGCTTTTGGTCTTTGATACTTGGTATGACTCTCACACTGGCAAACATATTTAATTGTTAGATATAAAATTTTTATACAAATATTAATATGTAGAAAGAAATAAAAGTGAAGAAGTATGGTTCAGGTACCTGAATTAATACACTACCACAAACATTCATGATGGTTCATTTCTTTTTTAAGTTAATATTTAACGTGTAGATAAATTACACTAAAAATTTTATGTGATAAAAATCCACTAACAAAGGGAAATAATAAAATATGTTATGGTAAAGATAGTGATGGTAATATGCCCGGGAAATCTACCTGGGGAGAGAGGGGAGGGAAAGATTATGGAAAGGTGACAGTTGAGAACATTCTTAAAAGAAATGCACATGGGATCCAGAATGGAACAGAAAGAACATCCCACAGAAGGAAAAGATACCTAAACTTGGTAAACATGAAACTGCTTATCTAGGTCACTAATTTGCTTTTGCATTGTGGTATTAATCAGGTGGTTTTGTTGTTTGGTTTTGGTTTTTTGATACTATAATAAGAATTTGAAATCAAGCAATCCTTACAAAGAAATGTCTCAGTTTCAAGTTGTTTTCTTTATTTTCATGAAGATTTTAATGAGAAGAGAAATCATATCACAATAAATTTATATATGTATATGCATGTTTGTATATAAGTGGAACTTTCAGATACAGATGCAAAAGTGTGTACTCTATTCCTACATGCTTCACCATAGTTAGTATTTGTCTATGTGCCTACAAATTGTATGCCTCATAGTAAATGTTCAATATATGCTGTTGAAATTAGATGAACTCAACAGAATTGACTTGAGCTGAACTGAATTGACTCAATTCATATGGATATATATATTTACTTTTTGCTCTCATCCAAACCATGGGAAAGGCGAGTATGTCTAGAGCCAAGGGCAGAATTCTTTTTTTTTTCTATTGTTTCTTGAATTTTGATTTGCTGCTTAAAAAAAGAATGGTTTTATCAGATAATAAAAATCAAGACTAAAAGTATTCACTTTTTTTCATCTGCATAATAGAAGAGGCAGGAGAGTGTTTCCCAGAAGTTTCAGATAGTAACATTTTATTCAGGAGCACTGACTGGCCCTACTTGGGTCATTTGCCAATATTTGTATATGTCTGAGGACAAACAGGGAAACAATATGATTGGTTCAGTTTCTCTCTTAAATAGCAAACCTCTCTTAGCGTAAAGGAATTGATGAGGTTTACCAGAATCGTATAGAGATGAGGAGAAGCTTCCTTTAAAGAATGAAAAAGCTGATATCCCCAAATAGAGGAAGTCAAAATGCTGTTCTGATAAGTGCATCAAATGTGTCAGAGCTTCTAATAAGTGTGGAAATTTTCCATGACATCATGGAAAATTATTGAAGCGTTTTGTTCAGAGGAGTAATTGTGTATGCGTGTGTGTGTGTGTGTGTGTGTGTGTGTGTGTGTGTGTTTACTATATAAGTAGCTGCTCTATGGAGAATTGATTTGATAAGAAAAACAGAAAAAGAAAGATCAAGGCCTAGCTCAGTAATCTTGGTGGGGAGTTAGGAAAGATTCTAAAGTGACAATGGTCATGGATAGATATAGATCTAGGGAATATATCTATAGGTTTAATTCCAATCCCTAGAATTTGGGACTCTTATCATTATATATGCTAGTTATCAAAGAATATGTTCAATACACTGGATCCTAAGACTGCCACCTGGCTCATTTGGACTCCTCATTCCACTGAATCAATAGGCAAAGAAGGGAGCCACCATACTGGCTAAGTATGAATGATCCAGAATAACAATTAAAAATAGTGTTGTAGCTATATAGGGGAATTAGAAGAGTTTGTCTGAAATACAGAATCTTTTCTGGGGGTACTTTTTAGTACTTGCAGCTTACATGGAAAAAAATTAAAAACTATGGCATTACAAAAAGTAGGCCAAAAATGGGTGTTGTAAATGAATGAACTTTGTAAGGGGTTGTTAAATGTCTTAATTTGTGTGAGGGATAGTCTCATTATATTGGATGGAAG
The DNA here is from genome assembly GCF_001604975.1 of Cebus imitator. Lineage (NCBI taxonomy): Eukaryota > Metazoa > Chordata > Mammalia > Primates > Cebidae > Cebus > Cebus imitator. Next base: position 7,870,946 of record NW_016107337.1, read on the forward strand.
AATGATATTGTTTCTATTGCTGATGTTTGAAATTTGAATCTAGGTAGAAACAGTGCTATGCTGGAATCAGTCTTACTGACATTGTATCATGTTGGTATTTTAAAATAGGTCATTGTGGAAATATTTCTTTTCTTTTCTTCTTCTTTTTTTTTAAATCCCAGACTGCTGATTATTCAATGTTAATGAACATATTCTGGGTAGACAAAAGCATATGTTCATTTAGAACTCTGCTGGGTATTTTAATTGGCAATTTGGAACATTTTCTTATTTCAAAGTCCTCCAGTTAAAGATGATATGGAGTAGACACATTTCTCCCTAAATATTCCACTAAACAGAGTTATAAACCCTACATATTATATGCAAAGAAGGAGAAATAGGAGGAAGATGGGAGGGGGAGGAGAAGGAAAAGGATTCTCAGAGATGGAGAGAAGGAATACAGATGCTTTGTGACTTCTGATGGGTTTATGGCCTGATAAATTCATTGTAAATTGAAAGAATTTTAATTCAAAAGTGCATTTAATACACTTAACTTACTGAACAACATATCTTAGTTCAGCCTACTTTAAAGGTGCTCAAAATATTTGCATTTCTTTATTCCTGGGCAAAGTAATCTAACAGAAAGCCTGTTTTATAATGGAGTCTTGAATATCTTATGTAATTTATTGAATACTCTACTGAAAGTAAAAAGCAATGGTTGTAAGGGTACCATTGTAAAGATGAAGAATTGTAAGTCCAACCATTATAAGTCAGACATGATCTTTATATATGCATACATACAAACATACACATATACATACAAATATGTGTGTGTGCATGTGTGTCTTCCAGCCAACTTCTTCTCTAGCAACATCAGCAAACAAAACTTACAAAAATATAAAGACCAAAAAAGAATACAAAATTTAATGTTGTTCTATAAAATGGTAGAAAATGAGACATTTAATAATATTTACAATTAAATTTATTGTGAAATTTTTAGTCATTTGAATTCAAGTGTTTTCTGCCAAAATTTCTTTTTAAATATATATTTTTAAAATGTCTGTATAGGGATTTGTTCATAGTTTCTAATATGTTGACTGAAACAAAATTGAATAACAATCATAAATTCTAATATGCAATCTAGACTTAAGCCCATTGTTTCCTGTGTGTGATGATGGGAAGCTCAAGTAAAAGAAAGTAAAACTCTTCAGAAAAAATGTTGTTTTAAATGTGTTGGTTAAAAACACATGATGGAAGACATAGAAGTGAAAGGCGAGACAAATCAAATCAACATACTGAGAAATTAGAATATATAATTTAAATTGTCCTGCCATATATGTTTCCATGTTTTAAGTAGATCAAATAAATTGTGTTTATTTGTTCATATGCATTTTTGTTCAAAATTAAACAGCAGTTGGGGCTGAGCATGGTGGCTCATGCCTGTAATCCTAGCACTTTGGGAGGCGAAGGCAAGGGGGATCATGATGTCAGGAGATCAAGACCATCCTGGCTAACACAGTGAAACCCCATCTCTACTTAAAATACAAAAATTATCTGGGTGTGGTGGCAGGTGCCTGTAATCCCATCTACTTGGGAGATGGAGGCAGTAAAATCCCTTAAACCCTGGAGGCAAAAGTTTCAATGAGTCAAGGTTGTTTCACTGGTGTCACAAGTCAGCCTGAGTGACAGAGGAAGACTCCCTCTCAAAAAAAAAAAAAAAAAAAAAAAAAAAAAAAAAAAAAAAAAAAAAAAAAAAAAAAAAAAAAAAAAAAGGAAGGGGTCCAGTTTCAGCTTTCTGCACATGGCTTTCCAGTTTTCCCTATACCATTATTAAACAGGGGTTTATTGCTTTTTATGTCAGGTTTTTCAAAGAGCAGATGGTTGTAGATGTGTGGCCTTACTTCTCAGACCTCTGTTCTATTCCACTGGACTGTATCTTGGTTTTGGTACCAGTACCATGCTGTTTTAATTACTGTAGCCTTATAGTATAGTTTGAACTCAGGTAGCATGATGCCTCCAGCTTTGTTCTTTTTGCTTAGGATTGCCTTGGCTATGTGGGCTGTTTTTTCATTCCACATGAAGCTTAAGGTATTCTTTTTCAGTTCTGTGAAGAAGGTCAATGGTAGCTTGATGGGGATACCATTGAATCTGTAAATTACTTTGAGCAGTGTGGCCATTTTCATGATATTGATTCTTCCTAACCATGAACATGGAATGTTTCTCCATCTGTTTGTGTCCTCTCTTGTTTCCTTGGTTAATGGTATGTAGGTCTCCTTGAAGAGGTTCTTCACATCCTTTGTTGGTTGTATTCCTAGGTATTTTATTCTCTTTGTAGCAATTGTGAATGGGAGTTTGCTCATGATTTGGCTTTTTGTCTGTTATTGGTGTACAGGAATGCTTGTGACTTTTGCACATTAATTTTGTGTCCTGAGAATTTGCTGAAGTCGCTTATCATCTTAAGGAGATTTTGGGCTGAGACGATGCAGTCTTCTAAACATACAATCATGTTGTCTGCAAATAGAGACAATTTGAATATCATTTATTTCTTTTGCTTGCCTGATTGCTCTGGCTAGAACTTCTAACACAATGTTGAATAGGAGTGGTGGGAGAGAGCACACTTGTCTGGTGCCAGTTTTCAAAGGAAATGCTTCCAGTTTTTGCCCATTCAGTATGATATAGGCTGTGGGTTTGTCATAAATAGCTTTTATTATTTTGAGATAAGTTCCATGGATATCTAGTTTATTGAGAGTTTTTAGCATAAAGGGCTGTTGAATTTTGTCAAAGGCCTTCTCTGCGTCAATTGAGATAATCATGTGGTTTTTGTCTTTGGTTCCGTTTATGTGATGGATTACGTCTATAAATTTGTGTATGTTGAACCAGCCTTGCATTTCTGGGTTGAAGCCTACTTGATTGTGATGTACAAGCTTTTTGATGTGCTGTTGCATTTGGTTTGCCAGTATTTTATTAAAGATTTTTGGATCAGTGTTCATCATGGATATTGGCCTGAAGTTTTCTTTTTTAGTTGGGTTTCTGCCAGGTTTTGGTATTAATCCCAGATGGATTAAAGACTTAAACATAAGATCTAACACCATAAGAACCCTAGAAGAAAATCTAGGCAAAACCATTCAGGACATAGGCATAGGCAAGAATTTTATGTCTAAAACACCAAAAGCAATGACAACAAAAGCCAAAATAGACAAATGGGATTTAATTAAACTTGAGAGCTCCTGCACAGCAAAAGAAACAACTATTAGAGTGAAATGGCAACCAACAGAATGGGAAAAAATTTTCCCAAGCTACCCATCTGTCAAAGGGCTAATATCCAGAATCTACAAAGAACTAAAGCAGATTTACAAGAAAAAAACAACCCCATCAAAAAGTGGGTGAAGGATATGAACAGATACGTTTCAAAATAAGACATTTATGTAGCCAACAAACATATTTAAAAATGCTCATTATCACTGTTCATTAGAGAAATGCAAATCAAAACCACATTGAGAATGGTGATCATTAAAAATCTGGAGACAACAGATGCTGGAGAGGATGTGGAGAAATAGGAATGCTTTTACACTGGTAGTGGGAGTGTAAATTACTTCAGCCATTGTGGAAGACAGTGTGGTGATTCCTCAAGGATCTAGAAATAGAAATACCATTTGACTCAGCAATGCCATTACTGGATATATATCCAACGGATTATAAATCATTCTATTATAAAGACACATGCACATATATGTTCATTGTGGCACTGTTTATAATAGCAAAGACCTGGAACCAACCCAAATGCCCATCACTGATAGACTGGATAAAGAAAATGTGTCATATACCATGGAATACTATGTAGCCAAAAAAAAAAAGGTTGAGTGTATATCCTTTGCAGGGACATGGATGAAGTGGGAACCATCATTCTCAGCAAACTAACACAAGAACAGAAAACCAAATACCACATGTTCTCACTCATAGGTGGGTGTTGAACAATGAGAACACATGGACACAAGGAGGGGAACGTCACACACTGGGGTTAGTTGGGGGGTGGGGGAGCTAGGTAAGGGATAGCAGGGGGGTGGGGAGCTTGGGGAGGGATAACATTGAGAGAAATGCCTGATGTAGGTGACAGGGGCATGGAGGCAGCAAACCACCAGGGCATGGAGGCAGCAAACCACCATGGCATGTGTGTATCTATGCAGCAATCCTACAAGATCTGCACATGTAACCCAGAATGTAAAGTATAATTAAAAAATAAAAATATTTACACCAATTATTGTACTTCAAGTAAATTTTTCAGTAAACTGTTTAACAACTATTATCCCAAAGCAGCCTATATCAAAATATCTGCAGTGATTCTTTAAAGTGATTCTTTAAAGTGATTCATAGACCCCAAATTCACATCTTTACAAGATTTTATTCATATTGATAATGGGCAAGTATAGCTTTATATCTTTTAAAAGGTTCGGCCATTTTAGCAGCCAAGTGACACCTTCAAAAGGGTTATACTCCAGAAAATGCATATTAATTTAATGTAGAAGTCATTATATTATTATTTGAACTTTCAAATTGCTATATACTTAATGTAATTGTATTAACAACAATCATGATGACTACATTTTTAAAAAGCAGACAGTAAGCCACAGTAGTTTAGTTGAATGTTCACACTTTATTGTCATTGTAGCCCTACACTGTGCGTAAAAGATTATTCTCAGTTGTAACATGTGGAAACAGATTTACATGGATTAAGTTTTCTAGCTAAAAAGGGGAAGATCAAGCATATGGATCCACGAGGACCTTGATTTCATTCCATTTCCCATGCTCCTAACCGATATGAACAAAAATGATGGTAAAATTACTTTGGGAGTCACACACACACACACACACACACACACACACACACACACACAAAACAGCTTTACTTTATTTATTTAACTTTTACATGCCATTGTAATGTATTAGCATCAACCAAATTACAGCTTCAAATCTGAGACTTTGAAATATGGTCATTGGTGACTTGTACCAGTGTTTTAAACTTTAGTATCTTGAGAATCTACAGGATAGTAATGAGTTTAATTTTCCATGGAATAAACACCCTTCTTTGGTCAAGCAATGAAAAGACTGGAATTTGCAAATTTCTTGTAGGTTTGATCTAGCATATATTTTCTTCTCATTATAGAAATGCAGAGAGGCAGTGACTGAAATTTTTGCTTTTACAAATCCACCAAATGGTATGCAGAAATTCTATGTGGCAATGGTGCAGTTTCAGTTGTGAACTCCCATGCTTTGAAATTTTAGACTTGAGTGTATCTTTTGGTGCCTAGGTTAGAAATCTGAAACCCTCATTATTTCTGCATTTGTTAAACTATGTCTTTTGTTCCACTTGCAGACCAAGCAGTTGCCTTTGATAAAAGTTGATCCATATTCACAGATCTTCTCTGATCTTGGCTTTCTAAATGGTTCATCTCAGGGCACCCTAGAATGTTTGAGAAGATGCTTTTAACTGGCTTTCTTTTTTCACCCTTTAAGCTAGTCTATTTTCATTTACATACCTGAAACTTTCAAATTTCCTATTTGCTCTGTTTCTAGAACTGAAATATTTTTGTGCCTTTTCTATCACGAAATCTTTGCATTACATACATTTTGAAACCACTAATCTCCTGGTTTCAAATTTAAAAATCTTATTAATTTATTATATATATAATATATATACTTACATATACATATATGTGGCTGTGTGTGTGTGTTTGTATTTGTGCTTTGTTTGTCTGTGTATTTTGAAAAGGGAATTTGCTAATGTTACTAGTGCTGCAATGACTTTTCCAAACTTGTCTTTTGCCCACAGTAATTTATTCCACATTACAATGTGGTGATATAGATTTGTCTGTGGTTTTAGGAGTGATGAAATGCTTCTTCAGCGGTACATGTTTTCTATCTTAAAACAGAAATATTGAGTATGTTCTACCTGTGGTTACCCAAAATGTTTTCTGTGTCAAAATCAGAAATTAAAAAGTGATGCTTCCATATCTATTTTCTTTGAAACTGTGTTTATTGAAGGATGTAGTCTGATTCCTAGCATCTAATGTGTCTCAAAAACACCATTTATTTTAGAATTCCACAATTAGACAGTTTTGGGGACTAAAAAATCCTATTCAAAGTATAGTGTTATTTTTCTATTTGCAAGCTATTCTCTGCATGTCAACTTTTAATTTATTAGAATTTATGACATTAAATTGGTTATGCCAAATTTCATCCCCCTACCTGCCCCTGTCCACAGTCTTTTGATTCCTTACACCTACTAGACCTACACTAGAGGATAGAGAGTAGATTTACTTCTCCAGAATTATATCTCCAGCTTGCATTCCACTTTTCCAATTCTCACTAGAACATTTATCATGTCCTTCAGATTTCTACCAGTACCTTGAACCCAATATGTGTCCAGTGTAATTCTCTCTCTCTCTCTTTTTTCCTCTGAGTAGGTGTGGCCCTGGGAGTCTTGCCAAAAGTATGGGAATAGTATGCATACTGCTTAATGCAAGAGTAAAGTTTATTTCCCATGGTGCTTTTCTGCTTCTCCATAAATCAATATTCTGTCTACTTGGCACACTCTGAATTTCCTTCGTTGGTTTTGCTAACAGGAACCTATGTGAGTAGCTTACTCAGATCTATATATAGAAATTGGGTAAATGATGGCTGTGAAAATATGCTGCTCAGACATTACTTTCTGAGGATTGTAATTGTTCAATGGCCCCTGTTGCTGCCTGTATGAAATCACCATTGCATTAACACTAAGGCCACGTTTTCCATTGCTTGTTCCTGATCAGAGACTGAACACAGCAGAGGACTAACACAGATCCATTCCAGTGAAAAGTATGGCTCTTCCAAGGTACAGATATGTTCCAAGAGCACACAAGCACCCAGCTGAAGCATTCCTGGAATTGTGTTGCAATGTGAGACTCCTCTACTGCAATCCTCATTCCATCACTCTTTTATTTTTAAACATAGGACTCATATTTATATCATAGGCTGAAGGTTCTCTTCACTTTTTTCTGTTGCTCCTTCATCTCACTTGCATCTTCCATCCTATCTTGTTATCTACTTCTTGAAGAATACAAGTGATAACTAGTGTAGCCCATGGTTTGAATTGGTTCACATGGTTTGAATTGGTTCACTGTTCACAATGCTGATAAAAGTATCCCATCCTGAGTGGTAACTGAGATATAGTTACCTCCTGAAGACGGTTACCCACTTGCTAAATAGTTCCCTGATTAAGATAAATTATGCTGGTGGAGGGAAATGCCTGAAGTTGCAGCTAATTCAGGCATATTTTAAAACATGCTGAGAACCATGCTTGGGAAGAGTAGAGTTTCTGGTTCCTGCTAATCTGTATTGATGCCTTGTAGAGGGTTGAGAAACCAAGGGCAATGAACAATAGATAAAAGCTAAGCATGGCAGCCAAACACCTATTTGGTAGCTTACAGAAAGGGCCCTTATCTTTATAGTAAAGGCTGAGCAGCAAACATAGATCTATTAGAGTAGCAGAGCTCCAGAGATATTTGGAAACTGGGGATGAAAGCTTCTGGAAACATGTCCTTGAGAAAGTGGCTCTGCAGACTAGTGAACCAACCCTCAATACTTTTAGCAGTTACTCACTTTTTTCTTCATTTGAACTAGACCTTCTCCAGTTTTGGAAGGTGCTGCAGAAGCCTCTCCTTCACAAGAAGACATGTAACCTCTCAGTAACTTCCACTAGTATCTTTGCTAATTCTCATGCTAATAATTAAGATTAAATCCGAGCATAACTTGACTGGGAACATGCAGAGGTTGATCAAGAAAAAAAGATATTATATACTAGAGAAACACAAAAACTAACTGGTATGGACTCCAGAGGCCAAGAAAGCAACCAACCGGGGATTGGATTTTAAAGGTGTTTGCTTGATCGAAAGGGTTGAAATTTAAGACTAGGTAAGTAAGAACTCATTGACTTAGAAACATTCTCTGGATTTGGGGTATAAATCTCTGGCAGGAAACTCTAGAAATGGGTCAAATTCATTGCTAGAGAGGCTTTTAAAAGTATGAAAAAATGATGTTCAATGCTGAAACTTTGACATGACTCTATTGCTCTAGAAGACCAGCTGGCCACTATTGTCTATGGAGGGCCTGTTTTATTTTTAAGAAGGGCCAGCTGTTTATTTCCACAGGTATAGATACTTATTCTGAGTGACTTTGCCTTTCTTGTTTTCAGAGTCTCAGAGAAACTCTCTGGGGAACATAGAATGCCTAATTATGGTTATAAAACTCCACGCAACATAGCATCTAATCAGAAGTCTAACTTTATAATGAAGAAATTACAAGACTGGGCCTGTGACTATGGAATCCACTAGTCACTTCATATGGTATATCAGCCACAAGTATCTGGCTTCACTGAATGTTTAAATTGCCTTCTAAACACATGGATAAGTCACCAGCTTGAAGACAAAACTTCAGGGATAGGGTGCTGTTTTGGGGGGATGCAGTTGTATGCATTAAATCAGAGTTTATGTTTTGTATTACTTCATGGTCCCAATATTGCCAGGACATTTAGATGACCGGCAGGTGTGATGAGGAGACACCATCATGGTAGGAGTAATCAATCATCAGCTGAAGGGATTAGGTTTAGTTTCACAAGATGAGGTCAAGGACAAATTCATGTGGAAACTCAGTGTAATAACCTTCAACATTTATTGGTACTCCCTACCCCCACTGTAGTATTGAACAGATATTTAGGAACTCTGGCCTGAGAAAACTATAATTAACAAGATCTCAGAAATGAAAGTTTCACTCATACTACCAAGAAATTTTGAAGTGATAGTGGGAAACAAGTTGCCATTAATACTTTTATGTTTCTTAAAGTTAAAGCTTTCTGAGGAAAGATTACTAGAAATCTGGGTAAAGCCTATTTAAATGACAAACATGACTTGGAAATTAGAGATTGTGCATTGCTACAGAGCCATTTTTTTTTTGCATTCTTTTTTAATAGAATGTGTAAAGTAGGAGACTCTTTTTCTTACCTCTCCCAGAGCCATTTGATTGCAATTCAGAGTAGAAAAGAGAGAACTTGTGTATATCTCAAAGTTTAACTCTTTCTCTCTTTTGTCTCTTTTGTTTCTTGTTCTTATTCTCCTCCTACTTTCTCCCCTCTCTCACTTCCACAGGGGAAGAACAAGAAATATGTGAGCCACTCTCTATAAACTCCAAGTCTCATAATTTCAGAGGTTCTCTACTATGGTGCAATCCCAGCACATTCAGGTGACATCTGGCCAACATTTTCAGGCAAGGGATTTTTAGAGTTGATAATGAAGAAGGGCAGGGATGAGTACTGATTGTAGCCTTGAGACCATTTGCAGAGAAAGGCACTATAGTCATCTCATTGACCTTCTACTTTTAAGTCTCCCCTCTGGAAAAGAGGCCCATCTGAACCACAGATGAGATGTTTCCTCCAAAGATCATGGTGAAGTGAATGTGTGTGGTGTAAGGGATGGTCTGTGGTTGCTCTGAAAATATGACACCTGGATCTCATTGACTGACAGCTCCAGTTACTGCTACATTTTGTACAGGCTGTCCCCAGCCCAGAACTGAGCTTTTCTTGTGGGCAGTAATGTTGACCATTTCTGTGAAATATGAGATTGCTTTAACAGGTGACGTGAGCTCAAGGATGCCCTATTCGCTTTAACAAACCTTTCTTAGAAATATGATATAATCTGAAACTCTTCCTATTCAATCTCTCTTCCTTTCCTTTATCTTTCAATGGGTATCAAGTCTGTATCATGTTCTGAAGATCCTTCTTACCTTTCATGCCTCTTGCCCTAATAAGTCTCTCACAAGTCTAGTGCTCCCTTGCCATTGACTTCCCCAAAATAATTCAAAGTGTAAATTCATTGAGTCAACTAACAGAATCCAATATTGTCTTCTCTTGTACATATAATAGGCAGTCAGAAAACATTTTTAAAATAATTTTTGAGTGAACCTTTTTGGAATGCCCATGAGGACAAAAATCAGCAGCCAACATTTATTTCTGCTTAGTTTGTCCAGGCTGCTATAATAAAATACCATAAACTGGGAGAAAACAGAAATGTATTTCACACATTTACACTTCTGAAATCTGGGAAATTAAGGTTCTGGCAGATTCAGTGTCTAGTTAGGGCTCACTTTCTGATTTATACATGGCAATTTCTTGGTGTGTCTTCACATGGTGGAAGAGACAAATGAATTCCCTTGGAATTATTTAATAAGGGTATTAATATCCTTCATGAGGGGTCTGCCCTCCTGATCTAATCTCTCCAGAGGCCCCATATTCTAAGTCCATCACCTTGGGCTACAGGACAAAAACACTCAGACCCCATATTACTGCATATCCACCTTTAGTACTGAGTGAATGTAGCTAGCTAACAGCCTGTATAGACCTAAGGAAAAAAATAAAGAACTCTTGTTTTTAAGAGTGAATTGAAAATAGTAGTTGACTTTGTAGGTGGGTGTTGAGAGTTGTGCCTAGTTAGGCAATGACAGCCATTTGTCACCCAGTAGCACAATACAGAAACATTTCTCTGTCAAAGAAATTTACACGTAAGTGTAGTATTGTCAATCAAACAGGATTTTTAAAGAAAGTTGAAGTCATGCTCCCTCTGATTTGGTTGAGAAAGTAACAGGGAAAGATGGAAAGCAGGCCAATAAAAGCTAGTCAAGCATAGCATTATTGCTAAGTAGTTGGCATGACTGTTTAACATTACAGGACTACGGAACAAATTATTATGTGACAACTTGTCATCTACTCCAGGATTTGTTCATAGAAACAGACACACATACACAAACATCACATATTTCATGTTGCTGTTTACACTGAGCAAGCCGTTGATTAGTATCTCCAAAATGTTCTCAATGTTGGATGCTCATTTGTGTCACTTGGAGAGTTTCAAAACTACCCATTTCTGGGTCACACCCATACAGATTCTGATTATTTTGATTTAATTTTTCTTTTTGGTGTCTGGGCATCAGTATTTTAAATGCTTCTTGGATATTTCTAGTACTCAACTGGTATTGGGAATAGTAAAAATAAAACAGAAAGAGAGAAAAAGAGAGAGAGAGAGAATAGTGAGAAAGGAGGAGGAGGAGGAAGAAGAAGAACAATAATAAGAGCTAATTATTGCTTCCTTTTTCTACATTAAAAGAAAGTTTTATGTCCACTCCAATGTTTGCTGAGAAGATAGTAACAATTATATCATACTAGGGAGGGTTCTGAGATATCTCCCTGTCATGTTATTTCCTGATTAACTAAATCAAATTACACTTTCCACTCAATCTGAAGATCCATGCCATACTCTTTAGTTGATTGCATTCAAAACCTTAATGTTTAACCCACTGTAAATTTGCCAGGGTTTTCCAGTCTAGATCCATGGGAGTGACATATATGACAAGTTGTGGTTTTAATTTATTTCTTTTCAAATCATGATTCCAGGTGACTGGTAATTTTATTTATGTTTTCAAAAAGTCCTTCTTTTAAATGAAAGAAGATATTGCACTGCATCAAAAAGCATTTATGGAATTAAACCTGGCCAAAGAGTAAGTGAATGCTCAGGCATTAGACTGCAGGGCCCTTTGCTCCCCATTCTGCTGCTAGGTCACTGAGGCATGCTGCTAGTACATGGCTTTGAGGCCAGCTTCAGACTTCAGATTAATCCTTAGCCTTAGTGCCTTATGACTTAGTGAGCTGCAACATGCCAATTCCCACATGTCCCGTTTCCCGTAGTGATGTGTTAGTTTTCTCTTCATAATTTCAGCAAGTACCATCAGTGTCAAATGAATCGATAAACGCATCAACATTAGGACAGTTCATGTCCCAGTGGTCAGCTAGTGTCCACATGCTGAGACTCAAATGTGTAACATTCCATGAGTGTCCCCAAGACATAAGGAGTAGGCTACATTAACATGTTTCTCAGATAAAGCAAAACAATAATTTTTAATCTGCTACATTCCATTGTTGAATTGTTCAGTCATTTCATAGCAAGTTCTGGTAACAATTAATACAGACATAAAGAGAGAAAATAACAGGGGAAAACATGCACTCAAATTGAAAGCAGATACCTACATGCTGTTGTCCCACAAACTCAGTTCAACCACACATCTGGCTGGAAACTTGCGACTAGAATTCTTAAGTGATGTTATCATATAAAGTGTGGTGGAGAAATCACAAAGGAGCACATTTGTACATTCTGGAATTAATATCTATGTGTAGATAATTAAGAGAACAATAAAAATACATAAAATGGATGTACACAGGGGAAAGTAGGAACGGAATATCATCCAATCCTCTCATATCATAGAAACCTTGGGGAAATAAAGCTGTATAGGATGTTGGCGAACAATATTGCTGCTGGAACCAGGAATTTGAAGTATTGCAGCTTAGAAATAAAGGTTTTAGTTAATCAGGATGTGTGGGTGGAATTAAATTTACCACTCCCACTATTGTAGTCAGAATTATGTGCCTAATTCTCATACACTGCCTTGGAAATATTTCTTGAAACCTCATTTACAAGAATGCTTTTAAACAAGCCATGGTGGCATCAAACAATATCAAGATGAACACCCTTTCTGTACCTTATGTTCACATCCTTTCAACATTATAAAGGTTTAGATATGTACATTATCATTAAGAATACCCTAGTGTATTCCAAGAGGGCAAACCTTAGCCAAGTAGCTCCATTTTAGTTTTTGACCTGGTGAAATCCTTTGGAAGACTACAGAGGTTACTGAAAGGTGATGACAGTACAATAAGCAGTGTCTCACAATCTAGAGCTTCCTGGTTTTAAGAATGTGTGCTGATAGCAAATTTGCAATTACATATATATCTACATATATGACTTGATATGATCTAACTGTTTTAAGTCTTTTGTTTATAAACTTCACAGTATAATGTAGCAGGCTTTGGGAAAAAACAAGTCTCATATTTCAGGCACAATTAAGTACATATGTAGCTTTCAGTGCACAATTCAGTGCACTTTGATTTCTTTATAAAATACTGGATTTCAAAATCAATATGTTTACATTATCAGTCGTGTGTGTGTGTGTGTGAGAGAGAGAGAGTGTGTGTGTGTGTGTGTGTGCGCGTGTTTGTGTGTGTGTGTAACTGGGAAAAGGGAGTACAGATTTTTTTTAAGGAGTCTTTGGTATTTCTTTAAAAATCAATTCAATTGAAATTAACACATATTAATTTTTATAGATGATTTTACAAGAAAATTACAAAAACCACGACATAATCAAATTTTTGGACGTAGTTTCCAAATACTCCCAAACATGTGCTTTCTTTTGAGATAGACAAAATCAATTTAGTTCATTGAATGGTGTAGGCACAAAGGTTTCTTTCACAAATTGCTTTAAAACAACGTAGTCTCCCATTCACTACCTGTGCAGTGGTTAATTTACAAGTAAGAATACTCCTAATTTTAGTAGTGAAAATACATTAAATTAAAGCCTTAATGAACATATTTTAGACGCCCTTCACTAAAGTGCCCTATGGAAAAAGCCAATAAGGAAAAAATGAACTTAAAATCAAACATTATTACCCTTATAACAATTTTTCTTCCATTTCCTTTGTCCGGTTTCCTCTGATGATTCATAATAAATTGTTTTGTGTATCCTCATGAGAAATACACCTTTTCTCACATAACAACATTTGCTTAATTTAAAATGTAAGTTCTAAGTGCTTCTACAGGCAAATATTAGTAGGGGATTTTTGTTTGTCATCAAAAACATCTCAAGATATTAGTAATGGAACGGCCACAAAAACATTTGTTGTTAGTACAAGAAAGAGGTAATTAGTCGCCATAGGATAAAGGACCACACATCAAAATAAGCTACAATATTGTGGCACCTGCAGGATCTGTGTTAAAAGTAGTGTCCCCTACATTTTGTTGGGAGGATTTGAAGAAAGTCTTTTTGATTGTGATTGTTCATGTTTCTATTCATTCTCAAGTTTGGTAATTCTAGATAGATAAAGGTACTGTTTCTGCCAGTGAGAAAACTGTGACAAAGGTAAAGTGTTTTGATCTACACTGTTTTACTCCTCCCTGCTCCTTCCCCAATTTCTTTCATGCATTTTGTTAGACCTGCTTCTTAACAAATTTTCTCTGAAACATAAATTCATTTAAACTTCCAGGGATTAAAGGTCACTTCTCTTATGGGCTTTTGGGATTTTGAAAAATGCACCTAGTCTATTTGGCTTAAACCTCATTGTGAATTTCAGAAACAAAGGGAATGTCCTAACGAGTGTGTGTGTACACATGTGTTATTTTGGGCACAGTAGAGAATTGCCTTGGGGTATAACATGTAGTATGGAGACTGCACAGTCTTCTATTTTGGAGAACAATCCTATCACTGGGAGTTTCTCAAATCAAAATTCCTTCACATTTACACCACTCAGCATCCACAACCTCAGAACACTGTCACAAAAAATAACTTAACTATTCATAAATGATCTTCAGGATTTCTCTTTAACCATTAGGATCTCACATTGTTCATGGAGTTATTCTTTATCAAGACAACTTGAACATTTTAAACACTCATTTTATATTTGTTTATTAAATATGTGGCATGTTGGCAAGTTAGGCTTTGTTTGTCTGGTATCATTCTAAGGTGAGTTCCTGAGGCTGACCTTTATGGTTCTGTAAGGGAGACAAAATTCAGTGATACACTGGCTCTGATAGTGATGTACACAAAGAAGAAAGCTAAACACAAGCATTTCTTGCTTCTAGTAATTGGTCAAATATTGGGATCTGATGCCATAGTAAAAATACAAGTTAAAAACCATTTTATACCTGAAAAAAGCCGTCCACCCAACAGACATAATGCTTTATAAAAATGGAAACATCTTTCCAGAGTTTATAGGATATCCCATATCTTCAGGGTTGTTTAATATAAAAAGGAATCTCAAGAGATTAACAACGAAAAATGTTTAATTCTCATCTAAACAATATTTTGAGATGTGTGCATTAACTGCTCCTCTTCATGTAAGATGCTCCTGCTCACTATTGCTTCCTATGATGCATCAAGTCCTCACCATGTACTTTTTAAATCACTTGGTAGATAAAGAAGTATATGGGAAATGAATAGGATATAATTCCTTTTTGTGACAAATTCTCCAGTCTAGTACATGAAAGAATGCATAAGCAAATTTATTACAGTATAGTGATTTAGCCCATGGAAATAATACAAAGTGCTTTGAAAGCATTGAAAAGAGGAGATTCACAGAGTAAGTAAAATGTTAGTTCATTATTGTGGAATCAGTGAGAATTGTTACAGGCAGAGGTGGTGATTGGATAGGCCAGCCAAGCAGGTAGAAATCATATTTCAAAGCCATACAAACTTCATGTGTTTGGAGCATGAAGGTAAGAAGAGATCAAAAAACATGGTTACAGATAAGCATGAGAATACCGATTGGGTCTGTATTGAACAAATCATTTTGTGTTTAAAAAAGTAGTTTATACCTCACCTTAAGCACAATAGAAAGGTATAAAAAATATTGAACATGATTTTGGTCATCTGGATGTGCCAAAATTATGATGGGGAGAGATATAGATGGAAGAAGAGAAATAGGACAATTAGTTCTGTTTGAATTGGAAACTTTATTCCTGTCATAATGCAATATATAAGACTAAATCTTGGACAAAATGAAGCAATATAGTATCAAATTTCCAATGATCAAATGTGAAAGCATACAAGATCAGCATACGCTCTGGAAGGCTGGCTGATGCTGTGTCTGTCTTGCACATGGTAAAAAGTGTACAGCCAACATGTTAAGTCTTATTCCTCATGGCTTATTAAAATGATACAGAAAGGGCCGAGACTCACATTTTCAGCTCCGCATCTCTAATGAGATATCAGTGAGTGTGGCAAATTGGGATGACAAAATATTACTCATTTGTGTACTTTCAATGTGCACACAGTCTGTGGTAAAAAATTGTACACAATCTAGTGTCAAAATCCAGAAATAATTACAGACCTGACACAGTGATATTGTCTATAAGTCTATGTATTAGCCTGACATAAATATTCTTTCTAGCTGCATGTGGAGCAGGTCTCATGAAAAATGGTAATATATAATATGTAACACATTTTCACCTAAAAGAGACAGACAACATATCTGGCCACTTATTTTAAGGAATGTTTCATAAACTAGACAACTTAAGAGAAATGAATGCGAATCCAGTGGACTGCTTACTTGAATTATAGTATTTTAGGGTGAAAATTAGTTTGGTATTCAGTATGATTGGTCACTAAATTGCACCTGAACTGAGCATGTAAACTTCTAAATCAACTAATATCAGGATGGAAAGGCAACAACATAGCATTTGTTCATTCCTTTTATACTTACTCATTATTTGTCATTTTAAAAATCTTTACTAAGCACTATGGATATAAAGTTAATAAAACTGATAACTCTGTCCTTGGAGAATTTGCAGACAAGTAAAGATAAAAGATGGATATACAAATACATAATTTGTATTATAATGTGTCAAGTTCCATAGAACAATAGAAGCAACTGCCTGGGATCATCCAGGAAGGAGTCACGGTGGTTATATTAGAATATTCTTTATTGAAGTATGAATGACAGTGAGCCAGAAGAAAGTTATACTTGCAAAGACACTGCAGCTCAAAAATGTATCTCTGAAAATTGTTTTAAAATATTCCACTCTAATGTAATATTATTTTTAAAACAACAAAACCAACAAGTAGTAACAGAGACACTTGAAATGCAGTAAGCAGCTTGGAGAAGTCATCTTTCCAAAATGTGCTGGATTGTCTACTGCATTTTGGCAGAAATAGTAACAAAAAGAAATCTTCTCTTTCATTCAGTGCTAAATTGTGTTTTCTTAACTCCTTTGCTTATCTTCCATCACACTCTCATTCCCTTCTTAGCAGCATCATTAGAAATATTATACTGCATAAAGTATACAGATAAATATTATTAAAAGCCTGCCAAACTTATATTTCAATATTTTCACTTGGTGGAAAATAATTTCTAAATAGAATTTCATTCATCTCCTGAATTTGATTAATAGTTTTTTTCTTAATAAGCATGTGAACTTAACCTATTTATTGTATGCTCAGAACCTTAGTATTCTAATCTATAGAAAATGGACAATGCCTCTTGTTATCTAATATGAAAAGTGGAAAAGACAAATGTTCCCTGGGTATTTCCCGACACTGGAAAATGTAAAATACCACAGATGTGAATTTGATATTAGTATCATAGTGATTACCTGTGATATCAATATATCCATTGAATTAGGGTTAGAATGAATGTACTGTTAATAAGAAACACACTCTGCCCAACTTTGCCTTTTGAAAGAGAATAAGGGAACCAGGGAACCTTAGAATATGTGTGTGTGTGTGTGTGTGTGTATGTGTGTGTGTGTGTGTGGTGTGTGTGTGTAGTCTTAGTCCTACTCATTAGTATTCATGTGACAATCGTCTTATCTTTCTACATCTCAATGATTCTCATGTATAAAATGTGAAGATAACTGACATGTAAACATATAACATATTGCTGTTTACAGTAGGATTTTGCATATGATAGTTGGTCAAATTTACAAGTATACCAAGTAAACAAGGGTATGATCTACATGTTGCTTAACACAAAAGTGGAGGCTTCAGAAAGTATATACTTTGTTTGAAACCATGGGTCTAAAATCCAAGTGAGCCAAATTATGACTCCTTGCTTTGTTGTTTTATGCTATGCTCCTTCTACGGTAATAAGCAGTTACCATCCCTATTTCTAATTGCACTACATTTCTTTTAGGGTTGTGGAGGTAAGCAAATTAAATAAATATATATATAGCTTCAAAGTATATGCTCATGAATAAGGTACTATTGGTATGCTATTATTATCATGTTCTAGAAAATAAGAGTGAAAGACATGTAACAAATTTCTGTTATATTGCTTCATATTATAAAATAAAATAAACATTCTCCTTGGATTTTTACACTTTGACTATTTTTTATGAGTGTGGAAGAGTTTAATTCCATATACATAACATAAGGCATCTTGCTAGTTTGATTGTTCTAAGAAAGACAAAGCCCATTCAAGTCATACTTGCTCCTAATTGTCACACTTAGGCTCTGTTTACTTTAGTTTTATTCTAAGCTATGGCATCCTCAAAGGATTAGCTGTGAGCAAGAAAAGAATATTTCTTTATTCCCTTGGAATAATCAACTGAATTACCCTTGTATAGGAAAACAGGAGTGAGACAAGGATTTGAGTACTTTCAAGCACAGAGTTAGATTTGAGGACTCTTGTCTGCTTACACTAAAGGATTTTTAAACAAAAAGGTATCCATTTACCTTAAGAAGTACAAAGTTTATTTAAGAGCCCCTGATTTCTTTAGAATATGATCTGAATGTTGGCAATGAACAGAAACATGTGATTTTGCAACATGTGTCCACATGTGGTTCAAGTGCTCCACATGTGCTCTTTCAATGGGTCCTGTGACCTTGCTGTGGATCACATGTGTTTTGCATATGCTTTATATGGTTCACATCTGCTTTAAACATATTTTCCTGACAGTAGACACCCTTGTTACATTACCATTTGCTATAATAATTAAATTTGAGGACCCTAACTTGAGAGGATTTGTGAGGGAGGGTGTTTGTTAGTTTTGATTTATATTTGGTGCTGTGTTGAGTGATACCCATTATAACTGCTTATCGTATCTCTTTGTAGGCACACTGTTGCTGCATTTAACCTCACCGAAGCCAGACTAATCCATAGATGTACTTAAATGTCTATGACACATATGAAGGTTATCATTTTGCAAGAGACCTTGAAAACGTATTCTGGATTGAGAGCGAAAAATAAAATAAACTGACATTTCCAAGAGGAAAGACTTCTTTCAATTTTAAATTGCAGATGCAGAGCTAAAAGCCTATAAGCATGTACAGTAAATAATATAATATTTAATCACATTATAAAAATTACATCTAAATGAGAAACATGTTATAGACTACAGTCACAAAAAAAGATACAAAATTAATGTAGACACCTGCCGGCTTTCCTTATATCAAGAGAAAATAAAACTTATTTTAATTTAATGAATTAGTTTCTGTTATAGTGCACTAATTATCTTCTCCTTTCACCCTCAGGAAGCATCTTTTAAAATTTCCAATTGTATCTGAATACATGCCACCTATTATACAGGGAAGAAATACTTTTTCATTAATTACAGTGTATTTGTATTCATCTGTCTTTAGAGAACATTCTAATATTAGAGACTTGCCCCTGAATAAAATAATACTATGCTTAATGAAGTTCAAGAAGCAGTGACTCCGTTCTGTATCTTTTCTAGATGTGTGGATGTAATGCTCATTAGCGTTAATAATACTTGCAAGTAAATGAAGCATATTGGACTGTGGCTACCTTATCCACACACTGAGTAGGAACGTGGTGCCCCTCAGCCAACAAGTTACCTAATGCTCAGTTGGCCAAATGTTAACAGAGATTTGGTGCTGCAGGCGATTAAATCTACAGTCCGTCCCTGAGGATCACGAAGCTGTAAATAAGCATTTTAAAAGAATCTCAGTCTTTAATGAAGAACAGGGGAATTTTCAACCAGTAATCAGAAACAGCTTTGGAAATACAGAGATAGTGGTATGCATATTTTGATTTGGTGTGTGGAACATGCATTGTTTTGGAGACATTCCGCAGAATGGATCTCATTGTGTAGTAAATGTTTAGTGGATTTTGAAAATTTGAAGAATTTAGAAGCATCATTCTAGAAGAAAGAAAGGAACTCTGGTTAGAAAGAGTTATATTAATTTTAAAATGGCATAATGAGAGAGCAGATATAGCAAGAAAAGAAAATATATGAAATACAACGTGTTTTTCATATATTCTGGTTTTCATATATTCTGGTTCTCATATATCATAGGCACTGCATATGACGTTGCACATATTTAGAAATAACTTTTAAATAAAAAAGCATACTTTTATCACACAGTCTGTAATAACAAGCACCTTAATGCAGCATGCAATATCATCTCAACTAATGAATCATCACAATACTCAGGAGTAAATAAAATTCCATTTTCATGTTGTTAAATATACTTACTTAGAACAGGCCAGAAAGACATTTAAAGTAAGAATAACTCCTAGGAATAAAGTAAAAACTGGTAATAAGAGGAATACTTACCTTTGGACTGATGAAATGAACATGTTTTTATGCTCACTTTCATCTGCAGGGATCACTATTTTGACTAAATTGGATGGTCAAAATTAGTTAATTATTTTGTTTTTTATTCTTCTGCTCAGGGTCAATAGTCACCCTATACATCTTGCTGTGTATGACACTGAAATACAATGAACTGTGGATACAGAGATATAATGTAAGGAGAATAATGTCTTAATGTGGACTGGTGGCAAAAAAGAAAAAAATGGAATCAAGAGTTGGCAAGGCTGTCCCTGCAGCTTGCCCCAGGCAGCCATCCATCTTGCTTACAGAGATGACCACTTACAGTTCTACTTATACCTTGCTGGGTGGGCTTGAAAGAGGAAATTCTTATTACTTATTTGCATGGATGTAACGAAAGAGATGACTAGCAATATGGGGTCAATGCATGAAAATCATGGGCATATCCATGAAAATGAGGACTCCACCCCTGAGTAACCATACTTTGATCTACTACGCTGCCTCCTTAATATTGTCACATAAATATCTAATAGTCATCTCAAATTTAGGCAAATTCACAACCTGATTCTCCTTGATTCTCCAAACCCAATCGAACCCACAATTTTTCTACCTCATTAAACATCAACTGCATTCTCCCAGATATTTATAGCAAAAAAAGTAGTCTTTAACCTCTTTTTCTCACATCTACATCCAATTTGTGAATAAATCCTGTTGTTATTTTCTCAGATGCTGTATATACAGACCCAAATTCGTCCTCTGTCTTCAGTATCACCACTCTTGTTCAGGATAATACTATTTCTTGCTTAGTATTTGTAATACACTTATTGCATTGACACTTCTCCTGCTATAATCTGTGTGCAATACAATAGTCTAAGGACTGTTTTGTTGTTTCTTTTTAAACCATGTTTCACCTTGCTGCTTCTCTTCTCAGACCATTCTATAGTTTCACACTTCACTCAGAGTAAAAGCCACATTTCTTATGAAGGTCTGTATGAGCTCATCCCTTGGTGCCTCATAATCACTTTTCTTCCCTCACTTTACTCCAGACACACTGGCTTCTGCGATGCGCTAAAAAACAAGCACGATCCTACTAATGAGTTTTTGCACTTGCTGTTATTTCTCCCTTAAAAAACTCATGGCTTAAATATCTTCCTGCATTACTGGCTCTGTTCTTATAGGTTTCTGCTCACCTGTCACCTTGTAGAGTAAGCAACACCCCTGGTTCTGCATCACTTTTCTCCATAGCATGAACCTCTGTCTGATACAACATAAATGCACACACAGCATCTATAATAATACCAGGAAAATAGTATTTACTCAGTAAACATTTATTGAATAAATTACTTCCTTCTTTGCAAATGGAGAAAAATAAAGGCCTGAAAGTATTATCAAGTATTGACCTTTTCACAAAAAGCTATAGCCTAAGGTAAGGTGGTAGGTAGGAAAGAATCCATAAAAAAAAACACCGAAAAGAAAAGCTTTAGTCATGAGCTCCCCAAATTATACAGAGCCTGTTGAGGGACACTAAATGGAAAAATAGACCCCCAACATTAATCACGTACTTACTCCTTTACAAAAATGAGGACACCAAGGTACAAAGAGATTAAAGCATTTGTCTAAGTCACTTGATTCGAAAATGGTGGAGCTGTAATTCAAACTAAAGCAGGTTGGCTCAGGGTTTTCCCTTCTCCATAACCTTGAATACAGTTTAGTCAAGAGAACTTCCATGTATCTCACTCTTGACTTGATTAAATTGCTGGACTTTCAAACCTGAATAACTAATTCTGAAATTATTGTGACTTTACCACACTGGCATTACCTCTTTAAATGCAATATATACCGAGTCACGAATAGACAGTTTAAAAAAGATATTATTCTCAGTGAAGATGGCTATAAGCTTATTCTATAAGCCTACATATCTTTACTATATCCATCTATTCTGGAATAGGTTAAGATCAATTTTTGCCTGAATGATTTTAACCACCTTCCAATTAGAACTGATGCATTTAGATGACTTTCATGATTTACATATTTTACATTTTACCAGCCCAATAGAATATCCCATAGAATTAGCATGCTTAACATGTATACAGAAAATATATAGCTTTTATACTCATATAATATTCAATATGCTATTGCATCAATTTGCTCTTACACATGTATGTAGGTGTGGACACAGACCACACATACACAAATGCAACTGACACACACACTTGCATTTCTCCTTGAAAATATTTGGTCTCACACACATGGTTAGATACTTCATTTGATGTCAGACTTTGGCCTTTTTTCTTGAAGACTGTTTATTGTTTATGAGAAAAATCCGCGAATTCAACTTAAAATCTCTTTGAGTCTATACTTCTTGACTCTTAAGGATAGAAGAAATACAAAAGATTATAGCATAAAGCATTGATTTTCCTATGACTAAACTAAGACACAGGAAAGTTCAATGGCTATGCAAAAGATATATTGTTATTAAATAACAACAACACAATCTTCATGGTTACTGTGTTGCTTCCTAGTCTGCTGCTTCAAGAATGGGCACTGAGAGGGCAGAGACTAGTATCTATCTTAAATAATGAAGCTGCAGGCTTCTTGCAGAAGATAAAGGTGCTGTATAAGTTCCTGGGGACCTTTGTGTCATTGTTATTGCATCACATTGTTTTTGACACTTTCTTTCCCTTAATTTTTTTTTGTCTCTCTTTATATACATAAAGTGAAACATTGGCATTTTAAAACATAAGTGCATCAAATGATAGTATGTTATGCATTTATACGTAAATATATATGTAGGTAGAAATACAGATAGATGGACAGATATACCTCATTATCGCTACCACAATGACAGACATTGAATATTAAAACTCAGAATTGATGTATTTGGTGGAAGGTGAGGTTTAACAGAAGACGATGAGCAGTGTTTCCCTTTTCACATCAATAGTGGATAATTCAGACTATTCCCCTTATTATTATTATTATCATTTTGCTTTTTGACAGCAATCTATTTCCCATTACTTCAGGGTTGATTCTTGTATCAGCCTTTATTTTTCACATTCATAAGTTCAGCTTTTACATGTCTTTTCATAGGAAACACTTCTCCTTGTTTCCTTTGTGGATTAATAAATTTAAAACAAAAGCTGAACAAAGTCATAACCAGGCCCGTTTATACGCCATCTGCTGCATTGTATTAGTGAGTGTTCTGGGCTCTAAAGAGGTTTTAAGAAATATAAGCTCTTAATGCTAAGATTGTTTTTGTATTAACAAGTACTATTCTGTAAACTCAAACTCCATACCTGAATGAAAAATCCTTTTATTTGTTTTTTGGTTTAAAAACTTTATTGCAGCCAAGATGTCTGTCTTTTATGATCATGCATTTTGAATACATAGTTGAGTTAGGCCTTATTACTTACTTTGGTCTAATAAACAGAAAGATGAAAATTGAGCAGCTGAATAAAGCCCTAAAACTCTGGATTTCATGTGACCTGACTCAGCCATCTGGTTGCCTACAAAGAGATCTTGACCTATGTCACAGATGCGTTGTTGTGGAGATCAAATAACAAATAGCTGCAAGTGATTTTGAAGGGCAACTCTGGATGACTTCTGGGTGTCAGTTTAGCCTAGTTGCCCTACAAAAGGCCTGAGCATAAGAACAATGTGCTTGTACTGCGACGTTAGACTTGACTTGTGGCAGGCCACCAATATACCTTCTTTTGTTATAGTAGAAGGACAGGGTTGAAAACAAAATTTTCACTTAAAGACTGAATGCTATTGAGTACAAATAACAGATGATCTTATGATTTTGAACTTTTCTTTTTTTTTTTTTCACAATGAAAAGAAGTTAGAGAAGCCAATAGGCTTAATTTTAATTTTTTAACTTTTAATTTGATTAAATGCTGTGGTAAGAAGTTATCTTCCTAGCCTAATATGTTATCATTATATTTTTCCCCTTAAAATGGGAAGACCAAGTGCTTTGCTAAATGACTGGGAAAGTCTGGTGCCTTTTTTCAGTGTAGACTCTATAAGGCTTTATCAGCAGATCACATTGTTAGTATATACACAAAAGAATATAGACTGTAATTGAATGGGAAATATTAATGAAATTAAAAAGCAAACTGCTTCAAAATTTGTTTCTTAGAATCTAAATTCATTTTATATTATTTTTTTCTATATTTTCAATTATAAGGGAGAATTGTTAAAAGGCATGTGTTCATTTTGTTGCCAAACTTATTCTTGAAGTAGTTTTCCATTATTTCAAGAGCAAGGGTATTCCTTCCATCTCCCCCGGCCACCCTCAGACCACATTCTCATTACATCTGAGCTTCTGTCTCTCTCACGCCAATCTCTCCCCTTTCAATCCCTCCAGACGAAACATCTCCTCTTTGTCTTTTACCGTTCAACTTATGCGGTTTCTCTCATTTTTTAGAGATTAAAGGTTCAAATCCAGAGTCCTGGATTAAGATCATTCTACAAGTTCCCATTTATTTATCTGCCCAATTTTAACTCTATTTTTCAACATGAAACCTCCACTTCAGCCAAATTATTTTAGTAATTTGTCCTCATGCCCATTCATTAAATAACTATCTACTTATCATCCACTGCATGTGACATTGTGTCTTATGTGCCCACAGTGAAGAGGAAAGGAATGCAAGGCAGAAGCTCCTGCCCACATCAGTTTTAAGATTTTCCTGGAAAAGCCTAATCTTAATGATCAGTCTTTCCTCTATATACACAGAGATTGTACCACTGTATCAATAAAATATGCTAAATCAGTTAATCCACAGAATAAAGGATCTTATGTTTATTTGTAGCCTATATCAACTGTTCCCAGTGTCTTCATGTAATACAATCTTAGTAATTATTTTTTGGGAGGAAACAGGGAAGTAAAAGAGACTATGGCTTTAAGGCAGATATAAGTTTGAATCCGGTCTGTGTCACTATCTAGAAGTGTGTCCTTAGGCAATGTATTTAATCCTTCTTAGTGTTTTTTCCTCATTTTATAATGGGAATGATAATAACTACTCTGTAGGGAACTGTGAGTGCTAAATATTTAATCACCTTTCCTCTTGATGATGAAGAGGTACTGAAATTAGAACTTGTGAATGTATTATCTGGATAATCTTTTTTTTTTCTTTTTTCAAAGAAAATATTACAGAAGGATGGTAATCTATTCCTGTTAGAATCAACCAGAATTGTTTTTCTGGTCTAGGTACATGCTTAACCTTTACATATCCGTGATTGTACTATGGCAGATTTTTTTTGGACTAAGGTTATTTCCTCACTTAACAAGGTCTTGTCTTGATATTTGGAGATAAATAGCAGAAAGAAATTTCTACTTGCAGACCTCATTAAACATAGTTTTTTTCATGAGGACATGGATTTGTCCATTTTAATAATAATTGCCTTCATAGCAGCATATTAATGAATTCAAATAATATCTAACTTTCTCAATGCCCTCCTCTGCATTATAGGCTGCTAACATTGCTCAAGAGGAAGTGATTCTACCTATCTGGACTTCAGAGCAGCATGCTTCCCTCTGATGTCAGAGCCCCAGTAATCAGCTTTTAGAAAATGTGGGACCTAAAATCTTGGGCTCTCAGCATGAAATGATCTACAACAGGAAATTAAGGTGACAACCACTCAATCAGAGAGTGCCTCCATAGGGGTTACATCTCCAAGTCACCTAGCTGTTTCCTGGCCTTTATTAACAAATGATACCTATGAGAAACACAAGATTTTTTATTTTTATTTGGATAAGTGAAAATTTAGCAGCTGGTTGAGAGTGATCATTAAAGCAACGCATTATTTTCTTTTTCTCTTTCACTTTTTACCTGCTGGAAATGCAAATGTTTAACTGTTGTTTTTGGAAGTTTGAACTTAATTAAAAACAATTAGCTAAGAAATGTCACAGCCCAGTAAAAAAAAAAAAAAAAAAAAAAAAAAAAAAAAAAAAAAAAAAAAAAAAAAAAAAAAAAAAAAAAAAAAAAAAAAAAAAGAGCTCCTGAGCTGGTAGAATGATGTGATTCCACTCTGAGTAGCACAGCCTTGCTGCTGCCTCCACTGAAGTGGAGCTTGGTGCACAGTGCCCTCTCCTACATGCTGCTCTTCAGGTTTACTTTAAGAGAGTGTGGTGTGACCCTGCTGAGGTAAGCTTTGGATCACAGATGCCCAAGCAAAAACATTTACCATTACAACGTAATGGAAAGCAGATTTTAACATTCAGGGAAAATGTGATTTCAGAAATATTAAAGATCTTTATATGGAAAAGGCATCATTTTAACTGAGGCCCTGCAGGAAACAAATTTCCCCTTGGGTGTTATGTAACATAAGCATGGTTTAGGCTTTGAGATAAGGTGCAGGCAATTTTATGGGGGACAAGCAACAACCTCAAGATATCCAGACTTGAAAGAAGTACAGATGGAAAAAAAATACAATGATTAAAATTTACACAGCATTGTTCTGATCAGGAAACCAGTTCATTAAAAAAATGGTTTGCAAAGTATAAGTAAAACGTTTAAAATATTTTTTTCTCCATAAGTGATCTTTTAATACTTCATTGCATGATAGATGCAAGGTAGCATACTGTACTTTGATTCTGAAAACTGACTTATTCTTTTATTATTATTTGTGTGTGTAGAGGATAACATATTGCCCTGTAGAGATTACCAGATTTTAATTCTTTTACATGACTTTATCAACACATAAGTTGGAAAAGTATATATTAATTTGTCCTTGGATAATCTCTTCCTGTTATTATCACTAGCAATGACTATCATAGTATCTTATACACTACTTATAATACAATTCTTTTTTCTTTTCATTTATAACATTCTGAAGGTTTACAACACTCACAGAGATGTCAATGTTAAGGTACTGCAAAGGTATTAGAACTACATTTTTATGCATTGATCTAGGAGGAAGCAGTTTTCTCTGATGTTAGTGAAAGAAAATTACTTATTTTTTCCTGATCATTCTCCCTAAATAAACAAGCTTTTATATGTTCTGAACAGCTAAGAAACATTCTTGAAATATAAGTTTACAGCCACATGCCAGTATTTAGATCTGATGTGAATTCTTCAATGAACACCATGTTATAATGGGCAAACTGTTAGGGAAACAAAGACTTATAGGAAAAGAATTCTGCAAGCAATTTAATCAAAATCTTTCAATCAAAGCATCGGGGACATTTGTATTCCTATATTCAGCCATTGGTACTAATACTGACTCACAGTCTCAGTGAGAAAGAATATAAAGTTGAATAACTGTAGGTCATGTCACAGTCCCTTGTTATGACTTGTGGCTTTGCATGTAAACAATGTCTTCACAGTTTGAAAGCAAAGACAATTTGAAGAAGAATTTTTGTCAAACATTTGCCTATGCTTATTTCCCATAGTCCCAAGTGCATCTTTAAGTTTACAAATATTAGTTAACTCTTGCATCACCTCTTCTGTTTTTAATCTACTTATCTTTACCTCTTTTCTTTTGCATTTAACTTCGACTATGATGATCATTGCTAAAAACATCTGCATGAGACCAATGGCTTGCTCACAGAGAGGCTATTACTGCATTTTCTTTTGGTGAGAAATTGAAATCCTGTTTGTAGTAACAACCTAGTAGAACTGGCCACAGCTATCCGTCTGTCTAGGCAGACATCCTCATGGTTCCAACACAGAAGTTTGTTTTTCTTCAACTCTACATGTTTGTGTATTCCATCCACCCTCTGAAATACTCTTCCTCTTCCTCTCCTCAATGGCAATCCTAGCAATCTTTAATATTTGAACTCCTCTGTGACGTGTTCTTTAATCATTTCAGACAAAGCTTAATAGCAAGCACTTAATAGATAGATGACTCCTTTTGTTCTCTGTTGTAACTAGATTGTGTGTTTGCATGTGCAAATACATGTAATTATTTTTCTTATCAAATATATTGCCTGAGACCTAGGGAGTTGAAGCGTGTCTTTTTTTTTTTTTTTTTNTTTTTTTTGTCTTCTGTAGTACTTTTAATTATAACTTTTATTATAGGTTCATGAGTAGTTTTGTCTCATGAAAATTCATTCTCCTTTTAAATTATAAGGATTCCATCTAAAATGATAAGCATGATAATTTATTTATATTGATTAAGTCTCCAAATCCTTGCTAGTGATGATAAAAATCTTCTCTAATCTTATCTCTACATTTCTCTCCAACCTCATCCTGAACCTACCCTTTTCCTTTATGCTCCTATAGTAAGGAATTCTGTTCCCCCCGGCATACATATTTACTTTTATTTTATTTTACTTCATGACACTTAATTTTTTTGTGTAGGTTTGCCATCTTTTTGCTCAGTCATTCCCTTCTAATTCACCTACTATTATTTTTTTCTTTATTGTCTCTTAAAATTCAAGTCACACATCACCTCACCATGAAGGGTTTGCCCCTAAAGACAAACACACTTACTTGTGAGTAACATCTGTCCTCTGGTAGTGCCTAAGGCATTCCTCTATCAGGGCAGGTTTCATATTACATAGTATTCAAAATTACTGTCTATGTGTCTTTTTTCCCCCGGTGGATTGTAAACTCTTCAAGGAAAGGGACCATGTTTTATCTGTCCCTGAATTCCTTGCATGTGGCACAGGACTGCCCCGTGGTAAGCAGGTAACAAATCTGAAGAGAGGTGAGTGATAGCATCAGTGCTTGTTCCTCAGGCGCACACTGTGTCAACTGCTCTTGTTTTAACTGCCCAGGGTTGAACTTTGGCTGCATTTTTAGGTAGGCGAATAATTATAATCCATAAAATACGTGAATATATTTTTAAAACTGTCAAGCATGATCAAGTGGTCATTCATTTTTATTATGAAAGACGCTTTAAGCAATGGCCATTAATCTTGAAGTGTTTTTAAGAATGTGCAAATTGCTAAGATGATTCACATTAAATGAATCAATTTATTTATTTATTTATTTATTTTGTTGCTTAGTCAGACTCTTTCTTTGCCATGAAGTCACAGACAGGCAAGCCCAGATGGTATTTTATGACTGGCTTTCTGCTCCCATGAGCAAGGAAAGGAGAGGTGTCATGTGCTACTGCATAGGGAACAGCTCAAGGTTCAGTTGCCTGCCTCATAGCTCTTCTGAGTTGTCAGGATGCACCTAGGACAACCACAGGAGCGTGGATAAGCCTCTGAGAAAGAAGATAAATGATAATGGGAAGAAGGTATTTAACAGAGCATCATGAAGCAGGCAGGAAAGAAGCTGTGATTGACCAAAGATTGGTGTATACAAGAGAAAGTTTTTCATCTCAAATATGCCATTGTATCCCACATTCCTTCTAAAACATTTCAAGTTCTTCATTTCCAAATATTAAAATTTCACTTGTTTTTGGCTCATGTTCTTTACTCTCCTTGAATTACTCATAAATCTATAAACTGTTGCTCATTTGTACTTCTACGACAATGTTATATATTAAATTAAATTTGGAAGTAGAGGTTTTCTATAATTCAAATTCCTCTTTGCCTTGTATTTCAAAATCTGTTCTGCATATGTAGAATGATCTCAAATAGGTGGACCACTAAGAATGAGAGAGTGAAAATCCATATTCTAGAAGTAATCCCAAAGACACGTTTTTTTTCAAGTGATACAGGAGTCAAACTTTCCCAAGTATTTGTAAGCACTCTTCTTAGTACTGTTTTTTAAAAAAAATTTATTTGATTTTTTTATTATACTTTAAATTCTGGGGTACTTGTGCAAATTGTGCAGGATTGTTACATAAATACGCACATGCCAAGGTGGTCTGCTGCCTCCATCCCCCCATCATCTACATAAGGTATTTCTCGTATTGTTATCCCTCCCCAATCCCCTCACTCCTGCTATCCCTCCCCTAGCCCCCCATACCACAACAGGCCCCAGTGCGTGATGCTCCCCTCCCTGTGTCCATGTGTTCTCATTGTTCAACACTCACTATGAGTGAGAACATGCAGTGTTTCGTTTTCTGTTCTTGTGTCAGTTTGCTGAGAGTGATGGTTTCCAGCTTCATCCATGTCCCTGCAAAGGACATGAACTCATTGTATTTTATGGCTGAAAAGCATTCCATGGTGTATATATGACACATTTTCTTTATCCAGTCTGTCAGTGATGGGCATTTGGGTTGGTTCCAGGTCTTTGCTATTGTCAACAGTGCCACAATGAACATACGTGTGCATGTGTCTTTATAATAGAAAGATTTATAATCCTTTGGGTATATACCCAGTAATGGGATTACTAGGTCAAATGGTATTTCTATTTCTAGATCCTTGAGGAATTACAGTACTGTCTTCCACAATGGTTGAACTAATTTACACTCCCACCACCAGTGTAAAAGTGTTGCTATTTCTCCACATCCTCTCCAGCATCTGCTGTCTCCAGATTTTTTAATGATGGCCATTATAACTGCTGTGAGATGTGATAAGCAACTTCAGCAGAGTCTTAGGATAAAAAATCAATGTGCAAAAATCACAAGCATTCCTGTATACCAATAACAGACAAGCAGAGAGCCAAATCATGAGCAAACCCCCATTCACAATTGATACAAAAAGAATAAAATACCTAGGAATACAACTAACAAAGGATGTGAAGGACCTCTTCAAGGGGAACTGCAAACCACCACTCAAGGAAATAAGAGAGGACCCAAACAGATGGAAAAACATTCCATGTTCATGGTTAGGAAGAATCAATATTGTGAAAATGGCCATACTTCCCAAAGTAAAATATACATTCAATGATATCCCCATCAAGCTACCACTGACCTTCTTCACAGAACTGGAAAAAAACACGTTAGACTTCATATGGAACCAAAAAAGATCCCTCATAGCCAAGACAATCCTACGCAAAACAAACAAAGCTGGAGGCATCTATCTGACTTCAAACTATACTACAAGGCTACAGTACTGTTTTAATATTAAGTATATTATTTTTAAAATATCATTAGATTTCTCTGTTGTTTTAAGTCAACAGCTTGCCTAAGATTTTTTAAACCTCAGCTATCAATTTTTACTCTGAAATAAATGCATTAAATATATAGACTTTATATGTGCTAACAATTAAAATGCATAAACAGATTCCCTAGCAGTACAAATGCAACATGGTTATTATCTCTACATAAAGCTCTAACAAATGAAGTAAAATTGTTATTTGAAAGAAAATTAATCCTAAGATTATTTTTTGAACCTAAGAATCTTCATTGGTCTTAGGCACATTTACTGTCCATCCATGGGAAAAGGGAATTTTTGTTTTCTACACAGCTCTGATAAGTAAATATCTTTTGTTTTCTTGTATTTTCTGTGTATATTCCAAAGAAATAAAGTCTTGCAAAAAAGAGAATGAAGATTAAACATTTTAACTCTTCTTTATTTCCGTCACTAATTGGAAGGGAGGAGTGATGGCTTTTGTATATATTTTTACTTATTTATGACTGAATTATTTGCTTTGATTTAACATAATGTTTATTAAATATCAATGTGAATCTTAATGTTAATTTTATAAATTATCCCACACCTACTTGAAAAATCAACAAATCAAGGAGTGATTTAACTGATCACAAATATTCTAACAACACATTTAAACATTTGAATCCCAGTTGATTCTCATAAATTTGGTTTTGAATTTGCTGGCTACATTTGTCTTAGAGTCATTGATAAAAATTATGTATAAAAATTGGAAAAAATAATTTGTCCATTTTTCCATTTCCTTAACTAATGTGTTGAGTTCACCATACTAATTCAGGACACTAATATTTATTTATATAAGCCATGTTGGTTACTGTATTTTTGTGCCTTCTACTAATAGGGAAGTAACCACCTTGACAAAGGGTTAGCCTTGTCTTTGATTATACTGTGATTAAATGTGGTAGAGCACGAATGACCCTGTTTTGTTCTGTTCAAAAGCAAATGTGTGAACAATAAATGCGATGAAACAAACTAAGTTGTAATTGTGACTAAAATAATTTATTGCTTGGGTATATGCATAGTTTAATTAGTTATTACATTTAGCACTCCATCTGCTTCCTTTCTTTTGGCTTTTATGCAGTTTATATCAATATGTACAGCCAACTGCATTCTTCAATTAGGTGAGCGAAATATCAGTTAAACTTACACCACCAATTGCAAAAGTGTAATGAGTGTAATAAAAGAAAGATTTGGAATTTGGGAATAAGCCTTACATTGAGTGAGTCAGAAAAAATCTAAAGTTTTTCCAGATGAAATGTAATCTAATTACAGGAGAAAAGCTCTCAGAAGACAAACTTTCAGTTAAACTGAGATAATAATAACTATGGAATAATATTTTAGATGTATAAATAAAATATTTAAGCATTTCAGTTTCACGATTAGATTCTCAATACATAAATTTGCTTATTTAACATCTTTTATTAATATGGAATTTTATCTATTTCTTACAATTCTTCCTCCCAAAATATAATTAATTTTTAAAAGCTCTCAAATTATAATGTTTTAAAAGCTAATATATTTTCTTAAACTATCAAAACACAGGATGCTTAATTTTAAAGTATCCTTAATTCAAACATTTATGTGCTTATTCTCCTATATATAAAAATAGTATTTGAAAATGGTTTAAACAAAATGTAAAAATAGAATCAAGTTTAACTTTTTTACATAACAAGTTCAAATTTATCCATACAAATGGACAAAATTTATCATATTCCACTATAATAATCACTTCATACCATGAAATAAAGTTATATAATATGTATATTAGCACTTAAACTATTCTGATATTATCAATATTAAAGAACAATGGAACTAGTGAGTATTTCAGGCTGAAATAATAATTAAAATATCCTACATTTAAATAGCTTTTGGCTAGTAACTCCTGCCTTCTCCCAATTTTATTTAAAGATATGTATACGTAATTCAAATTAACCAAAAATTAGAATTAAAAGCATTTTAAATAGTGCTGATGTTATACTTCATTTGGATTTTTATAGGCATGATTCTACTAATTGAAAATATTAGCAAAATGCAGAATGTATTTTTCCCTAGCTGTGTGGGTAAGAGACTGCAGTTAAAACAAAATAAAATAGGAAAGAAAAAGTAACAAGAAAACTAACGTTGTCTTTCAACACTGGGCCATCAGAACCAAAGGAGAGATTTCTACAAGGTGTCCATTTATTCTCATTTTTCAGAAGCCTAAAGTCAGGAATAATAAGTCTATGGTATTGTATGCTATAAATACCTAAGACTGGGTAAGTTATAGGAAAATAGTTTTAATTGGTTCATAGGTCTGGTTCTGCAGGCTGTACAGGAAGCATGATACTGGCATCTGCTTCTGGGAAAGACCCAGGAAGCTTACAATTTTGGCAGAATGTGAAGGAGGAGCAGGTGTCTCACATAGTGATATCAGGAGCAAGAGACAAAGTGGAGGTGCCACACACTTTTAAAACACCAGATTTTGCAAGAACTCACTCACTATCTCAAGGACAGTACCAAGAGGATGGTGCTAAATTATTCATGAGAAACTACTCCTATGATCCAAACATCTCCCAGCAGTCCACACTTCCAACTTTGGAGATTAAAACTCAACATGAAATTTGGGCAAGGACAACATCCAAACTATATCAACTGTTATGATCAACTGTATTCCATCAACACTGTTTTGTTGATGGAAACATACCAAAAGTCACAACATACTTCCAGTTTCATTAATGACAGCCTTTTCAGTGATGATAAGAGGTTTATTCTAAGTTCAGGAACTTCACCTGTGCCATTCTCCAGGTAGTTGTATGGTCCCCTGCCAAGGGTTCTGGAGCAACTCATTTCAACTTGAGATCTTTGGGGTAACTGAGAAGTGATAATTTTCCATGAGTTCTACTTGAACCACACTCTTTAAAATTGTAGCCCCTCATCTCATTTCCTTCTCCCAATGCCCTAGACCTTGCTCTACCTTTTGTTTTCAACAGCTAAGATATTGTATTGTTACCTATTTATTACACTTATTGTGACTATCTCCCTCACTAGACTGCAGACTAAAAAAGCCAAGGTATTTTTCACTAGTATTTTCCCTAGAATATCTTAGGACATTCAATAATATCCTAGGACATTCCTAGTACATAATAAACACTCAAAAATTCTCACTGAGTGGGAAAAAGAAATGAACATAGCATTTTCATAAAAAAGAGGCATAATATCCCCAATATTATTACATATGATTGTGGAGGTTTGAGACAATTGAAATAAGATCAGAAAAACATACACACACACACACACACACACATACACACAGATATACATTATATATATATATATATATGGTTGGCCCTCCATATCTGTAGGTTTCACCTCTGGTTGTTCAACCAATTGTGGATTGAAAATATTCAGGAAAAAAAAAACAATCTTAAATTTGAATCCAAGTGAGTGAAGTGATGTATAGATTTTCTATTAAATATTTTAGTTATATAGAGTTGATTTAAAACATGGTGAAACCCTGTCTCTACAGAAAATACAAAAATTAGCCAGGCATGGTGGTGGGTGCCTATTATCCCAGCTATTGGGAGGCTGATGCAGGAGAATCCCTTGAACCCGGGAGGCAGAGACTGTAGTGAGCCAAGATCCTGCAACTGCTCTTCAGCCTGGGTGACAACAGCAAAACTCCATCTCAAAAAAAAAAAAAAAAAAAATAGCAGGACGTGGTGTTTTGCTCCTGCATTTCCAGCTACTTTGGAGGCTGAGGCAAGAGAATAGCTTGAAGCTGGGAGGCAGATGGTTGCAGTGAGCCAAGATCTCGCCACTGCCCTCCAGCCTGAGTGACAGTGAGAATCTATCTCCATAAAAAAAGGAAAATAAGAAAGTATACGGAAAAATGTATGTAGGTCACACACAAATTCTACTAGCCATTTTACATAAAAGATTTAGGGGTTCTGGATTTGAATCCCTATGGATATACAGGGGCAAATATGTGTGCGTGTGTGTGTGTGTGTGTGTGTGTGTGTGTATGTGTCTGTGAATGCATATGTATGCATGCATATATTTCATACACATGATTAATCAACAATTTTGTAAAATTAAAAATTTAGTAAAACTGTCTTAATTAAAATAGTAGTAACAATAAAAATAAACTTCAGGATTGCACCCAATATCCTGAGCCCTTAATAAATAAAAACTCCTGTTAAATTTTGAGATGAAAAGATGAAATTGGTGAAGATGTCTCATCTCTAAATTAAAAATAAAATACAACTA
The DNA here is from genome assembly GCF_001604975.1 of Cebus imitator. Classification (NCBI taxonomy): domain Eukaryota; kingdom Metazoa; phylum Chordata; class Mammalia; order Primates; family Cebidae; genus Cebus; species Cebus imitator. Next base: position 7,906,313 of record NW_016107337.1, read on the forward strand.
CCACTTTATGAGAATTGGCAAGATGATTATAAAATTCATCTAAAAGAGTAAATGATAACCATAGAGCAAGGTCAGGAAACCCATTAAAGACAAAGATACCAATGTTGACGTATCCATGTCATATTTGACAAAAAGCACACCTAAAATCAAAATGATTCGGATAATCTAAAATGAAAGGATTTAATGAAATGTAACATGCAAATATAAACAAAAAAGCACATGCGTGTTGGCTCACACCTCTAATCCCAGAACTTTGGGAGGCCAAGGTGGGTGGATAGCCTGAGGTCAAGAGTTTGAGACCATCCTTGCCAAGATGGTGAAACCACATCACTACTAAAAACACAAAAATTAGCTGGGCATGGTGGCGGGCACCTGTAATCTCAGCTACTCAGGAGGCAGGAGAGTTGTTGGAACCCAGGAAGCAGAGTTTGCAGTAAGCAGAGATTGCACTATTGCAGTTTAGCCCAGGCAACAACAGCGAGACTCTATCTCAAAAAAAAAAAAAGAAAAAGTGCATGGGACAAACTGAGCCTTAAAATGCCTGTCTCACTTTGAGGTTTCTTCTGAGCAGATGTGTTTGCCACACAGTCCATGTTAAGGAAGTGGCCATAAATAGGACTGAAGGACACCCACTACCACATCCTCATGGTTGGTTAGGCTAAGGATGTACTCTGGACTCAGGGACAACCATTTATTGGGAAAATCTGTGATTTATGTATGACATGAAAATTATGCGATAATGAATGAGAGCAATCAAACTCCCTCTGTCTTGGTAATTTGAATTAGGAAATACAGCTGAGTTAATGGGGCAATACAGGGTAGCAACTAAAGCCAAACAGATTCTTTGAAGCAGAGTGAGGGCATGGTCATAAGGGAGGAAAATAGGAAATGCAACATGAAGAAAAAGAAATTAAGAAATTATTAATAAGAATCTTCTGGCACAGTGCTTCACACCTATGATTCTAGTACTTTGCAAGGCCAAGGTTCCCAGGAGGGTTCCTTGAGTCCTGGAGATGGGGACCAGCCTGGGTAACATAGTGAGATCTTGTCTCTATAAAACATAAAATAAAGACTAAAAGAGAAATTAAGAAGAAAGAGGTAAGAAAGGGAAGAGCTATCTTGAGGAGGGGATGAGGGGTCTGAAAAATAGTATCAGGAAATGAAAATTTGAGAGAAGCATGTACATCATGAGAAAATCGTAAATGGCCCATGAAAGATAAAAAAGTAGTCATTCATTAGCAATTCCTGTTTCTAAAGCATGGCTCAGCAATTCACAGCCCATGCATCAGACAGAGCCCACGTCCTATTGTACTGCTCACAAACCAATAATAGTTTAACAAATTTAAATTATTTTAAAAACCCAAATAATACTTAGTGACTCATAAGAATCAAATTAAAATTTTAGAGTCCGTAAATGAAGTTATTAGAACATGGCACATCCATTCATTTATGAGTTGTTCATGACTGTTTTTATGCTATCATGGCAGAGTGGAATATTTGCAACAGAGACTGTATGTGGTGATCACATCACTACAGTTAAACCAGTGTTCTAAGACATGCTAAATGAAAGAATACACATTTCATATTAAAAAATGGAATATGTAAAATCTCATAACAGATCATTATTAACAGATAAACATTTGCAATTAACAATTGATTTTCATGATGGGAAACACTAACTCTCAATCTCAATTAAGCAAAATGCTGTCTCCTCAGAAAATAATCATATTCTTTTTATTAGTCAATCTGTATAATAAAACATTTTGTTCAATTATTACATTTTGAATTTTGTGAAAACTGGTTTTCTCTCTTATGTAAGTACATTTATATTATTCTTAACTTTAACTTTGCTCGTAAAGTCTTACATAGTGAAGGAAAAACCTTGTGGGTTTTGTTTATTTTATTTTACAGAAAAAGTTTGTAAACCTCTGTTCTAAGGGGTTCTCACATTGGGTTTCAATGCATGTGTCTTCAATGCAGTACACTCTCTTTTGTTTGAGAGAAATTTAGAAATTTTTGCTTCTTGAGAAAAATAAAAAGAACCACAATAACAATAGGAATACTGAGTTTCATCTAAAATGAAAAATTGAAGGCAAAATATATTAAATGACAGAAGGATAACTTCATATTAAAAGATTGTAGGTACTAATGAAAACATAATAGTAATGACCCTTTATGTTTTATAAAACATAATATCAACTATAAAAATGGGCAAGTTTTATAAACAGCCAATTTTCCAAAAGTTACACCTTCCTTTATCGTAACAGTTCAACTGTACAAAAAAAGTAAGAGAATTGGATTGAATTAACATCTATAATACATAAAATTTTGCATGCTATTGTGTGAGGATAATTATTTTGTATTGTCTGGCCATCTTTTACAAAATGGCTCATGTTCTAGGCCTTAAGAACAACTTCCTTTCAGCCTAAAAGTTAAAATTTTCATAATCTACATTATTTGATGACAATTGAAGAAAGGAAAAGATAAATACCTTTAAAAGTATAATAACCAGATTTATCACCTGAAAGTTAAAAGGAAATTCTTACCAACATAATTATTGGATAAAAAACAAAAGCAGAACTTCAATGTCAAAAAATAGAATGCTGCAGATTATCTTATACAAAAAGGATTAAAGTTTTATTTTGGAAATACAAAACTTTGAATTGGTTTTAAAACAGAATGAAAATAATTGAGTTAATATTTTATTTCAGAAATTAAAGGGCTGCAAAATAAAATTAAGAACACAAAAGGAACAATATAATTAAGAAAAAGAAGGGGTCAAGATGGCCAAAGAGGAACAACTCTGGTCTGCAGCTTCCAGGGAGACCAATGCAGAAGGTGGGTGATTTTTGCATCTCCAACTGAGGTACCCAGCCCATTTCATTGGGGCTGGTTAGGCAGTGGGTCCAACCCATGGAGGGTGAGCAGAAGCAGACTGAGGAGTCACTTCACCTGCGAAGTGCAAGGAACTTGGGGACCTGCCTCCCTGAGCCAAGGAACTGTGTTACCCTGCTGGGTTACTAGGCTTTTCCCACAGTTTTTGCTCTCTGCACATCAGGAGATTCCCTTATGTGCCTACACCACCAGGGCCCTGGGTTTCAAACACAAAACTGGGCAGTTGTTCCGGCAGACACTGAGCTAGCTGCAGGAGTATTTTTTCATACCTTAGTGGTACCTGGAACCCCAGTGAGGCAGAAGCATTCACTCCTCTGGAAAGGGGGCTGAAGCTAGGGAGCCAAGTGGTCCTGCTCAGTGGGTCCCACTCCTGCAGAGCCCAGTAAGCTAAGTACCACTGTCTTGAAATTCTCAGTGCCAGTGCAGCAGTCTGAAGTACACATGGGACGATGAAGCTTAGTGGAGGCATGTGTGTCCACCATTACTGAGGCTCGAGTAGGCGGTTTTCCCCTGACAGTGCTAAGGAGGCTTGGAGGTCTGGGCTGGGTGCGGCAAAATGGCTGTGGTCAGACTGCTTCTCTAGATTCCTCCTCACTCAGGGGCTAACAGACAAAACCCCCACCTCCCTAGGACAGAGCACCTGGCGGGAGGAGCGGCTGTGGGCACGGCTTCAGTTGATTTAATCATTCCTGCCTGGTGGCTCTGAAGAGAGCAACTGATCTTGACAATCCTGACAAGCAGGATACTCCCAGCACAGCGCGCCAGCTCTGCTGGGGGACAGACTGCCTCCTCAAGTGGGTCCCTGACTCCCCGTGCCTCCTGAATGGGAGACACCTCCCAAAAGGGGTTGACAGACATCTCATACAGGAGAGCCCCTATCCCCACCCCAGAGATTCCAATCCAGTAGTAGGTCTGGGGCTATCTCCTACATGTGTAACAGGCTTTCCATTTTGTTGCACCTAGCCCAGACCTCCCAGCCTCCTTAGCACTGTCAGGGGAAAACCTACTCAAGCCTCAGTAATGGTGGACACACATGCCTCCACTAAGCTTCATCGTCCCATGTGTACTTCAGACTGCTGCGCTGGCAGAGAGATTGAAGATCAACTTATTGAAATAAGGCATGAAGACAAGATTAGAGAAAAAAGAATGAAGAGTAACAAACAAAGCCTTCAAGAAATATGGGACTATGTGAAAAGACCAAACCTATGATTGACTGGTGTACCTGAAAGTCATGAGGAGAATGGAACCAAGTTAGAAAACACACTTCAGGATATCATCCCGGAGAACTTCTCCAACCTAGCAAGACAGGTCTACATTCAAATTCAGGGAATACAGAGAATACCACTAAGATACTCCTCAGGAAGAGCATCCCCAAGACACATAACCGTCAGATTCTCCAAGGCCAAAACAAAGGAACAAATGTTAAGGGCAGCCAGACAGAAAGGTCAAGTTATCTACAAAGGGAAGCCCATCAGACTAACAGTGGATCTCGCTGCAGAAACCTACAAGCCAGAAAAGAGTGGGAACCAATATTCAACATTCTTAGAGAAAAGAATTTTCAACCTACAATTTCATATCCAGCCAAATTAAGTTTCAATTTTATGTAGGAGAAATAAAATTCTTTCCAGACAAGCAAGTGCTGAGGGATTTTGTCACCAGCAGGTCAGCCTTACGAGACCTCCTGAAGGAAGCAATACATATGGAAAGCAGAAGCCATGAGCAGAAAACAGAAACTAAACCTCTTCCTTACGCCTTATACAAAAATTAATTCAAGATGGGTTAAAGGCCTAAATATAAAACCCAAAACCATAAAAGCTATAGAAGAAAACCGAGGCAATATCATTCAGGACATAGGCATGGGCAAAGCCTTCATAACTAAAAATCCAAAAGCAATGGCAACAAAAGCCAAAATTGCCAAAGCGATCTAATCAAACTAGAGAATGTCTGCACAACAAAAGAAACTATCATCAGAGTGAACAGGCAACTTACAGAATGGGAGAAAATTTTTTGCAAGATATCCATCTGACAAAGGGCTAATAACCAAAATCTACAAGGAACTTAAACAAATTTACAAGAAACAAAAACAAACAACCCCATCAAAAAGTGGGCAAAGGATATAAACAGACACTTCTCAAAATAAGACATATACCCAAAGGATTTTAAATCATTCTATTATAAAGACAAGTGCACATGTTTATTGCAGCACTATATACAATAGTAAAGTGTTGGAACCAACCCAAATGCCTATCGATGACAGCCTGAATAAAGAAAATGTGCACATTTACACTATGGAACACTATGCAGCGATAAAAAAGGATGAGTTCATGTCCTCTGTAGGGACATGGATGAAGCTGGAACCCATCATCCTCAGCAAACTAAAACAAGAACAGAAAACCAAACACCACATGTTCTCATTCATAAGTGGGAGTTAAACAATAAGAACACATGGACACAGGGAGTGGAACATCACACACTGGGGCTTTTTGGAGGTCTGTGGTAAGGGGAGGGAGAGCATTAGGACAAGTGCCTAATGCATGCAGGGTTTAAAACCTGGTTGACTGGTTGATAGGTGCAGCAAACCACCATGGTACATGTATACCTATGTAACAATCCTGCACATTCTGCACATGTATCCCAGAACTTAAAGCAAAATTTAAAAAAAAAATTTAAGAAATAATTCTTGAAAGTGTCTACAAATAACATTTAAAAAGTGCTATTGGCCAGGTGCAGTGGCTCATGCCTGTAATCCCAGCACTTTGGGAGGCCGAGGCGGGCGGATCACGAGGTCAAGAGATTGAGAACATCCTCGCCAGCATGGGGAAACCCTATCTCTCCTAAAAATACACAAAAACATTAGCTGGGTGTGGTGGTGCGTGCCTGTAGTCCCAGCTATTCGGGAGGCTATTGCAGTAGAATTGCTTGAAACTGGAAAATGGAAGTTGCATTGAGCCAGGATTGTGCCACTGCACTCCAACCTGGCAAAAGGGCGAGAGTCTGTCTCAANAAAAAAAAAAAAAAAAAAAAAAAAAAAAAAAAAAAAAAAAAAAAAAAAAAAAAAAAAAAAAAAAAAAAAAAAAGTGCTACTGACAAATAAAGGAAGAGAATATTAGAAATTAAACTGTAAAAATAATAAAGTCAAGATAGTTTTTACCAAAGGTATTCAAGAGAAAAGAATAAACACATATTTTTTTACAAATATTTTTTACAAATTTTTTTTACAAATATTTTACAAATAGTAAAAAAATAGGGAGAAACAAATTATATGAGATACAGATCTTTGTCACTTTAGAGAATATATATACAACATGATATATACGTTTAAATTAAATGGAAAATTATTTGGAAAATATAAAAATATAGGGTTTCAAGAATATATTAAGAAATATGAATGGCCCATGTGTAAAACAAAGGAACTACTTATCCATATGATTATGAATTTAATTCTTAACATTTAAATAAACAGATAATTATTTTATGTAAACAGTTAAATACAGAAAATTAGGGAAATCTCTGCTGTTGGAGAAATCACGGGGAAAGGTTATACTGATTAGTGACCTTAAGAAGAATTTTACTTTTCTCTTTGGCTTTAGTGTGTTAAGATTTTCTATTTTTCTTTATACTGATAATGGAATTTACACTCTCCAGTAGTAACATAATGATTTCCAAATTGTTGGTAAATACCTCTGTATATCATTTATTTTATAATACTTTTGTTTCTGAAGTTATATTCTATAATTATATGTTCTATAATTTTTTGCTATTTATTATGCTCTTTAGTTTTTTCTTGGTCAAGCTTGTCAATAATTTGCCAATGTTATTTGTTTTCTTCTGTTATAACTTTAATGCCATGAGGTCAAAGCTTGTGTCTCCTTTAATCACTGTTGAAACACAGATGGCATCGCATCTGGCATTCAGAACAGTACTAGGCACATGGTGTAAACTTTTATGAATTTGTTTCACATAAAAACAAATGTTTGACTACAATTCTAAGAAAGTATTTTTTATTATACCTTTGAATATTACCTTCCATCCATTCTCCCTCTCTGGCCCATCTGGACACTGTGATGCTTTCTTTATTTTCAGGCACAAGCATGGACTGCATCTCTCTGTCCCTGAAATTAGAATTGGCTGTATACATTGCTATGGGGAATGAACTGTCCAATGGTAGCATTGAGTAGGTGGCTCGTGGTGCCATTATGATCCTCTACTTCCTTTTGTCTGAATTACTGAGCTGGCACATGATGGAGCACTGCTCTGAAGAGCAGCCTGAACATGGAGCAGATTTGGGAGACTGAGAAATCAAAACTCAATGTGATAGGCCACCGAAATTTGGGGAATTTTTTCCTAGCCTAATACTAAGTGTAATAAAGATTTATCAATTTAATCAATCCTTCATATTCCATACATTTCTTTACTCATCTTTTTTTTTTTTTTGGCAGAGTTTTGCCCGTCACCCAGGCTGGAGTGCAATGGCAGGATCTCAGCTCACTGCAACCTCCGACTCCCAGGATCAAGTGATTCTCCTGCCTCAGCCTCCCAAGCAGCTGGGATTACAGGCACCTGCCACCGCACCCTGCTAATTTTTGTATTTTTTAGTACAGATGGGGTTTCACCAGATTGGCCAGGCTGGTCTCGAACTCCTGACCTCAGGTGATCGACCTGACTCGGCCTCCCAAAGTGCTGGTATTACAGGTGTAAGGAACTGTGCCTGGCCTATTCACCCACTAGCTTTTATATATATACATATATATATATATATATATATATATATACACATATATATATATATACACATATATATATATATATATATATATATATGTGTGTGTGTGTGTGTGTGTGTGTGTGTGTATGTATATTCTACTATTTTAGAAGTTCTACCCAATTTCCTGCTCCATAATTTTCAGCTGTAACCATTCTACTATTTTTAATCTACTTTGTCTTCTGTATTCAATAAAAATAAAACAATTTTACATTTATTGGCTTTTTGAATGGTCCATATCTCTCTCAGAATAAAAAAAAAGTTCATTTTAGAATCTTGTAACTATTCTGTTGACTTTGTTTTCTTTGATAGTAATTACACCATTTGTTAACAGTGCACCTTTGTTATAGTGTTGCCTTTCCTCAAATACTTAGTAATTACCACCAGGGTATTCCTATTAGGGTATTCAGGGTATTCCTGAATCTGCTTGTGGAACTTTGATTGGCGGTCAGGATGACCTTTAGAGTGAGAAGAATGGAGAATGGAAAAGGAAGGCATTCACCCTTCTCTGTTCTTCATTGGAGAGGAATGCCTAGGTGGTAGTACTTTGTGTGAGGGCTTTTCCTAGATATCAGCTTCCCAGGCTATCACTGTCCCATATCCTACAGAATCTCCTAAATCCACCTAAGTCTCCATCTTACTAGAGCTGCCTGGCCTGTGGCATGTGTGTGCATGCACATGTGTTTGTAGGTATACATACACATGTAAGAGTTTGTCTTACTGTAGAACTGCATCTTGCATTCATGTTAATTGTAACTGAATTACTTATTGTGCCAAGATTCCTCCACTTTCAGGCAAGGAACTTCTTTCTGCAACATTATTTTCCTATAAATATATGAACAATTTATTGAATGAGTTGAATGTTGAAGGGCACAGTCAGAAACAACACAATCAATTAACCTACTGGTTTTCCCTTCCAATCTTCTCAATATGCCAACTCAATCCTGCCTCTCAGATAAAATTCCAAGGAGATTCAACAGCTTTTTGTTGTTGTTACATACTAAACACCTCTTTGTTTTCCAAGTATTGAAAACATCTAAATCAAACTCATGATAATATGACAATTGTCCAAACTCTAACTCAAATTTCTCATCTCTCATACTCTAGCTTAGATTGTTTGGCATCCTCTTGAGTCAGGTTCTAGGAGAGAGAAAGGCAAGGAAGTAGTGTATAGGGTCTTCCATTATGATCTGGCAAAGGAGACTTCTGGGTATTACATAATTCCAACACAACCCTTCCTTTCTGGGGTTCATTTGAAGCACACTTAGAGACCTTGGTTTGCAGTTCCTAGACTACGGGACATAATCTCCTCCAGCTGGCCACTACAAATTTCTCCCCTTCCTTGGGCTTTTAGCAGCATATCCCTTACTTAGTTTGGGATAGTTCACAGTTTTCAAGACTTTCATGGGCAGTTTTCCTTTGAAAACAACCCAAATTGGCTTCCTGAGATGGACCCACATTTGGTCCCTAGGAAAACAAATCTTTAATAGGAAGCAGTTTTCTCTTAACAGCCTTCCTTCTCTTTTCTCTGCCAGCTCAAATCAATCAAACATCATTAGAACTCGACTGCAGAAGTCAAACACCTGCTCACGCCTTTCAACCCCAGAGAAGAGGGAGCTAAGCTTTCTGAGCATGCGCAGTGCTCCTCCTTTCAGATGCTCTGCTTCTCTCAAAATGGACACTGACCAGCATCTTCAGAGAATTCCTTCATAGAGGTCTCTCCAATCAATTCTCACTGCAGTTTAGTGGGAAGCAACATACAGCAGAACACATTTTATAATTTTTCAGCATGCTCTTCCGGCAAGGTTTCACATAACATTTCAGACTTTAGGAGGTAAGTATTATTTTTAAGCTATTTTATAAATTATTTCTATATATTTAAGGGATGCAATTGGAATTTTGTTACCTGGATATATTGTATAGTGTTGAAATCTGGACTTGTATTGTAACCATCACCCAAATAATGAGGAAAGTATTTTTAACAAATATTCTCTCCTTTTGCGTCCTTAGCTGAAACTGAGACAGAAAGAAACTAATTTTAATATTATAATTTGTTACGTTTGTCAAAAGTTTCAATCTGACCTTGTCTTCTATATATTGAGCAGGATTTCTCACATGAGTTTTTGGTTAATTACGAGGTATTCTTGTTTTTCTGCACAGCTGTCCTTGATAAAGTATCTCATATCCAGTATTTCCAGGGATCTAGAGGAGTAGAAAGCTGGAAGCATGGACTCAGTCCATAATCTTAAAACGGAAGTTCCTTAGTGGCTTTATCTCTCCTAAGATATGGTAATTTTCCTATCAGATATCAACATATTTTATTCTGACAAACCATATCTTAAAACACTTAAGTATATAAATGAGTTCTCTTAAACACATAGTGCTATTCATAGATTCTCTACTATGTGCCAGTACTCCTTCAGTGTTCTAATGCTTAAGAAACAACAAAATATCACAGGTAGATAGACACCTATGTAGATAGAACTTTGACATGCAAATATATATCCTAAATTATCTCAGTAAAGGAAAATTGACAAAATAATATGCAATCATAACACATGGAATACCAAATGGTATATATGTGTGCTTGTGAGTGAGCAGCAGAAAGGAAGCCTTGAACACAGCAACCTCCCTAGACATTACTTTTTACCTCTTGACACTTGATCTTGGGTCAAGTGTTCACTGAGATCATTTTATTTCTAGTTGAATGAGAATTCTAGAAGTACTGCCGAGTTTATAAAGGAGCCATAACTTGGAGCTGTCAGAGTTAGTGAGGTAGACACTCTTTTAGCCATGGCAGTGACATCTGCTGCCACATGGTATTTTGTATTTTCAGGAGTCATTTAAGACATTAAGTGAAGACCTTGAGGTTCAGTCTGTTTTGCAAAAAACTAGACAGGTTACAACTATAAGTCACTTTATACTTGAATCGTCCCTAAAGATTCTGAAAAGTTTATCAATCATTGCCCTTTTTCAGTGGATGCTTTTTTTATGCTTTGTTGTGCTCGCATCGTTTTGGTATTAGGTGACCAGTGATGTGGCATATAATAGGCTGTATATAGTGCTTCTACCATATTAATAGGTTATGTGCAGCGGGGCCACCCAATTAATACATAGTGATTCATTTTTAAAAGTTTATTGACTACTTGCTCAACCATTTGAAAACATTTTGGAATAATGTTAAGGGTAGAACTAAAGCCAAAATAAAATCCCCAGAAGATTTCATTTTTATCTTGAAAATTTTTATAAATGGAGGGCAAATTTTATAGTGACTCAGCTTTATACTCAGAAATGGGAAGTAATCTTCACTTTTACCAGTATGACAGCCATAACCTGTTACCAGGTTTCTGTAATATAGAAAATTGGTACGTGGGACCTATATGTCATTGAGGGTCCAAAGAAACCACTTACCCATTCCTGGAACAAGGGCACTCCAGGAAAGCTGGTAAGTGGCTATTTCCAATTTTAAGTCTCTTTTCATATAAAAACAATGATGATAGCACTAAATTAAGCAGCCCAGTCCCTGTACTATAGTGCTGAATTGCAATGAACTGGTTTCCGTACCTGTGGAGTGATGGCATTCCCCAACCTCATTATTGGAAGCTCTGCCTGTCATTTAGTATTTAGCAGAGCATGCAGTATTGCAAGTAAAATTTTCTTTCGGCTTAAATACATGATTGTAACAGCAGGTCGGAATCCTCTTCTTCTGCAGGAGGTTGGACAGGGACATTCGTTCATTTTTTCATACTTTAGACAAATATTTCTTAAGAACCTGCTGTATATGAACACAATGTTATTTGCTTAGGGAGACAAAAGAGGTGCCAGTCACGATCCCAAGAGAGGAGATGCTAATATTGACACCTTCAATTACATCTGAAGTTTCTCTTAACCTCACTTCTTAGTGAGCAGCCACAATAACCGACACCACTTTTTAATCACTTAGGTTGCAGGCACCACGCTAAGCACCTAACAAAATCCCCTCATTGATAGCATTGTCTTAACAAAGAAACACAATTTTACAGATTCAAAATCCGGGTCTAAGATAGGTTAATATCTTGCCCAAAGTAACATAGCTAGTAACTAAAGTAAAAGCACAGTTATTAAGTAAAATGACAGCGTGAGGGCCTCGATTCAGGTTTCTTTTACTCCAAAGTTTGTTGTTTTAACTTATGTTATACCCTCCTCAAAGTACTAAATCAAACTGAAGTTCTTGCATTTTCAAAATAAAGCAAACATCAAAGCAGGCAAGGCAAGAGATCAGGTGAAAATGTCATAAAGCTAGTCTCTACATCAGAAACCTAGAAAACATGAAATTATTCTCTCCTCATTCCTCACTCTTATATATAAAAATGTATTCAAGTCCTGAAACTTTTCTTTCTAAATATTTTCAATATGTGTTTTTCCTCTCTATTCCTGCCATTGCTGTCATATCAACAGCTTCCTAGCTTGTTTCTCTGCCTCAAATTCTGTACCATTAATGTATCCTTTCAATTATTACATAATGATTAATCTAACATACAAATCTGATCATGTCACCCTCATGTGGATAACTGGCTAATGACACTTCATTATCTGATCCAGGGCCCCATATATGGCATGGGGGTTAGCCCCGGTACCCCATCTCCTGTCACACTACTGCTTCCCGCTGGAGTTCCTGGTAATATAAAGACATGTATATTTTACAGCACACAGTATACTGTTTCATAATCCTTTCCTCTTAACATGTCCTTTCTTTACCCTCAGATGCTTAAAGCCCTCTCTATATTTCTAATACACCTAGCACACATCTCTATCTAAGCATTTGCCAAGTGAGATTTAATATACCTACGTTTGTGGGTTTTTTCCCATCCTAGCAAACTAGATAACTTAAGTGCAAGTCCATGTATTTTCCAAATATGATCTTTCAGTGGTTAGCCAAGGGCATAAAATACATGTTTTTTAAAGTATATTAAAACAAAATGACAGTTTAAAAAGCAAACAATAACAACAACAAAAGAAGAGATATCCTCTGTTTTTTTTTTTTTTTTTCTTTTTTGAGGCAGAGTCTTGCTTTGTCGCCAGGCGCCAGGCTGGAGTGCAGTGGCGCAATCTCGGCTCACTACAATCTCCGCCTCCTGGATTCAAGCAATTCTCCTGCCTCAGCCTCCCGAGTAGCTGGGACTACAGGCAAATGCCACTATGCCCAGCTCACTTTTTTGTATCTTTTAGCAGAGACAGGGTTTCACCATGTTGGCCAAGATGGTCTCAATCTCTTGATCGGGCCTCCCAAAGTGCTGGGATTACAGGTGTGAGCCGCCGCACCTGGCCTATTCTCTGTTTTTCTAGTAGAACATAGAAAACACTTTTTAAAAAATTGGGGAAGAAAAGATATAGGTACTTCCTCCAGGTTTATTGTATCTTTTCATTCACTTGATTGTATCTTTGAATTCACTTGTTATGTGACCTTGGACAAATCACTTAATAATTGAAGTGGTTCTCAATTTCCTAATTACTAGTTAAATGATTGTATTGGCTCATTCTTGGACCAAGGCCAAAAAGACCCAAAAAGTCTATAGTTGCCACACTAACTACACACCGGAAATAATATTTCAACAGATAAAATTTTTCTAGAGGCGCAAGTGTGAATCAAAACAAAATCTACACATAGAGTAAAAGCAAGACATAATTAAAATTCTGTTCTGTAGGCAGAAACAGCTCCCCGTACCCACTATCTTCCCTAAAATGACATGCCACTAGTGAAAGGGACTAAGTAAGAAGATATGGGTAAAAAATTGCAACACAGCACCCCACTTAGAAAGGAAACCCTAAACATTGGGACTATATAATAGCATTAATGCATTTTCATGCATTATTTTATTCTACATAAAAACTACCAGAATGCTCCCGTATTCTACCTTTACATCTAACGAAGCCTGTTGAAACCTTAAAGGGCTGAAGACTCAAGAGGAGTCATCCTCGGCTCCAAGAAGCACTGCTTCCTCAGTGACACAAGGTTTAGCTTGAGAAACAATATCAGCTATAGCCCTGGACTCCACATAAATAGATCCTTCATTAGTGTGGCTGGGATGTTGGGTTTCTGGGGCTGACAAAGCAATCCTCTCTTTAGTACTCAGTTAGTGGTGTTGGAAAGCTGTCTAAGCAGTTTACAAATACAGCAACACATTGTCTCTAAGAATCATGCACACTGCATTTCAGTTTATTCCATCTATTTAGAAGGTTAAGATTGTAGTTCTAGAACTGGGGAACTGTATGGGTTGGTTGAACAAAAGAAAATAAAAAAATTTCGTAAACTCTTACACTGCTAAAGTATAAGGTGGAATTTGGCCACACTCAGCTGGTTCCTCAAACTAGAATCCTTTTGACATTATTAAGAATCAATTAAGCATAGTTTCCCTGGGTATTGCTATAGTCCCTTGGTAATTTATCCAGGGCACATTCATAGCCTCTTTGTAGGTGAAATATAAATGGGACTGATTTAGATCAAGGATAGCTTTAAAACTAGTGAGTGGATCTCAGAGACAGACTAATGAAAAGCTTTACAAGACATTTTCTCAACTATCTTCTCTGCATGTGCCAAACTTTAAAGCATTTAGCAGTTTCCATCAACCTTCTAAAGAACAAAGAGACAAAATTGAGGACTGTGTTTATTAAAGACTCAAAAATTACACTAAATTATATATATAACTAAAGGTGCACAATTTATTGTAGGATTGAGACTTAAATTTGTCTTCAGAAAGGAAGACAATTGCTTTTATATTAAGAAATAACAAAAGCCACGATTTAAAAAAAATAATCGTTGAGGAATTTGTTAAAAACAGATCATGAGTTTCAGCTTTTAGTGAATTTATTTTGAACCTCCTGAAGCAGACACTGCAAATTTTTACATTCTAATGAGTGAACTAAAAACATATATTTCAAAGCAAATAGCACTCATAAATTACATTTATGACACATGAGGTTGCTGACTACTGTGCAGGGAACACAGAGTAATGGTGCTAATATGCACTCTAGCTTGATTTTCTCAGTTCTCAACATGCTCTAATTCTACACTACAAATCTTTAAATGGCAGTTATATTTTAATTAATGTGATTATGTGCTGCCATTAGCAAACCCTCCCCAAGCACATTTCTCCTGCCAGGCCCATGAATGCCAGTAAACCATTAACATAAAAGGGCTGTTTGCTTATTAAATTCATCTACACAAATAGGCAAGGGTTGCAATTGTTGATTTGCTACTGAAAGAACCGAATGAGAAGGAGTTGCTCAGTGCCTGGCAGTTGCAATTATTTGGTGTAATTAAGTCTAATTTATAAACCCCCTCCTCAAATGAGAAAGTAACAATTTTTGTTAATTAACAAGAGCATTTGTAAAGCTCGTTAACTCCATCATTCACAGTCCGCTTGGAAAAATGGGAGCATATGGCTATTACGATGGGACATGTTGCATATGTGTATTTGTACATTAATCTGTTTGGAAGGTCTGATGATTGAAATGGAAGCTAGAAATGGATGTTATATTACTGAGAAAAGAAGATCTAGTGTTTTCATTTATCTTTACAGCAATGTGAGTGCTTTGTCATTATCTTCTGCATACGGTTTCATTATTCCGATACAGCACTCCACATTGCCTCATGCCATCATGCCCATAAGCCTGCAGGGTACAAGAGCACTTATCTCTCCTGATGACTGTTGAATCATTTAAAACAAGTTATTAGTGAAACAATTAAAATGATATTGGTTCACAATTGTATTTATAGCTGGCAGGCATAATGGAACATTCTGAATATCGGTCGGGGGTTCTCAGAATGGATGGAAAATGCTGTTAATCAGAGACAAGAGAAACCTCTAAAGAAAACCTAAATTGCAGGAGCACGTTAATTGTATTGGAGCATTTCATTTAATCGAGAACAAAGGGAAGGTAAAAATCATATTATCAATGTTTTATGAACATGAAGAAATAGGAAAATCACTATGTCATTTGTCACATATCTTCCTTGAAGTGAAAATTAAAAAGGCGGTATTTAACTTTAACCAGAACAGGCCAAATACATCCTGTTGTTACACATTTTCATTTTCAAAGGGAATATCAAAATACCATAACAAATAAATTAATTATCTAATAAGTACAGAGGAAGACATTGGGAAGAATACCCAATATACATGGGAAAATTCCAGTCAGAGTTAGAGATTATTAAATGGCCGGAAAGGTGATGAAGGTTGTCCTTTCTCAATTCCATTTATTATTCTTAAGAAATTACCATGGTCAGCTTATCTGCAAGGAGTAAATATGTTACTCTTTTCTGGCTTTGGCAGTAGAAGTCACTGGAATTTATGAGAGATGATTGACATCATATAGGCAGATGAACAGAAATCTTGTCTTTTCACATAAACCAATTCACCTTAAACATGACTTGACTGTATTGTGAATGGAAACTGTCAATCACACCAAAGTCCATGTGTGCAATTTGTTTATATATTCTTGGAGAAAGCAGAAGTGAGATACTAGAGTAGGACAGGCAACGGTAAGAAGTGAATTGATTGGAAGAAACAAGGCTCGTATTAGAGTTTTTTCTCTAATAAACTATCTCACTTGGGAACTCAGATTTCTTCAGTGAAAGGGCAGTTTATTATGACAATGAGCTGGTCTAGTTAAAATTGACTTATTTTGGGGTTGTATTCAAAATATAGACTCAAATATAGATAGTTTTATTACTATCAACAACTCAAAATCTTTGACTGGATTGGACATAAATACAGAAAGTCCAAACAGTATAAGTACAGCACTAGCTACCAACCCAACCTCTGTGAATTCGAAACCACAATCATGTGGATAAACCTACCACCAACAGGGAACATTTTTTATATAAAAAAGCCAAATTTGTCTACATAAGAAAAACCAAAAGAAAAAAGATAACAAGATGAGGTTTTCAAATGAGGAAATATTTTGCTAACTTAGAAAGGCTGAACCTGTTTAAATGATTCTACCATAAAATCATAGATAATTTAAGGATACAAATTATCCTTAACAATCTTTACTAGGAAGGTTGTATATTTTGAAGGACTAGATTATAATAATAACAGCTAATGCTAATTAAGCTCTTTCTGCAAGCCAAGTATTGATTTAAGTAAATGAATTAACATTTTAAAAGTACTTAACATTCCTCAGAACAACTCTATGAAATATTAGTATCCTCATTTAATAGTTGAGGAAATTTAAGCACAAAAAAATTATGTACCTTGCCTAATGACAAATGACTAATTCCTGGGAGCAATTTTCTGTCAACTGCCCAGACAGTTTATAATCCATTCAGTTGAATATTTGAACTTACATATTGACTCTCCTCACATATCTTCTTCCATTAAGAAATGTTAAAAACGAATTTGCAATGACAATCCCCACATTTGTTTCCCAAATTGTGAAATTAAAAGCCAACAAAGAAAAATATATTTATATCAAGATAGAATAATTTTGAATCTTAGTAGACCAAATAAATAATTAATGTTTTGCTGACTGCTGTTTTCAGACTACTGAATTATGAGGTAAACTGGTTGCAAGGGGTGGAAAGAAAAGGTAGGCAGAAAAGATGATGAAGGATAGAATAAGTTAACTGTCCCTGATTTTTTTTTTCTCATTCCAGCTTTCTCTACCCACTTGGTATATAGAGCTCTCTGGTCCCTAGGAGCTAGCTGGGAGAGAAAATAACCTAAACATGACTGGCTCTAATTACTGCCTGATTGTTCTGCCAGTAGAATGCCAGATTGGTTTAGGTTTATTTTTATTGTGAATCTGCCTAAAATTAGTTCATTCTCATACTGCTATAAAGAATTATGTGAGGCTGGGTAGTTTATGAAGAAAAGAGGTTTAACTGACTCACAGTTCTGCAGGTATACAGAAGGTATGTCTGGGGAGGCCTCAGGAAATTTACAATCATGGCAGAAGGTGAAGGGGAAGCAAGCACATCTTCACTTGGCAGAACAGAAGAGAGATGGCAAAAGGGGGCACATTCTACACACTTTTAAACAACCAGATCTTGTGAGAAATCTATCACGAGACAGCACTAGGGAAATGGCGCTAAACCAACCACCATCATGATTCATTCAATTCCTACCAGGCCCTACCTCCAACATTGGGAATTACAATTTAACATGAGATTTGAATGAGCACACAGAGCCAAAGCATATTACCACACTTGACTGTTAACTTGAGAAGTAGTAGGACCCACTATTTGTTGAAGAGAAATGAGTTATATTTGAGTTTTTGTCCATGTGTACAATTTCATTTGATTTGATTTAAAGTGTTATATATATATTTCATTATATATATATATATATATATATTATATGTTTAAGCTTCTTCTGAGAAAGTGATCTCAAATCTACAGAATCACTATAAAGAATTTAATACCACCTAAATTTAGACCTTTAAAGAAAGAGATTATTTTATTTGTCTGTCTTGTTAATCATAATTTCATAGTGAAACAAGCAACAAAATATAAATTTAGTTTTATAAAGATGCTGAATGAAGAAAGATAGAGAAAACTCACCTAAAATATAAACTTTTATACACTGAAATATGCTCTTCTAAGAACTTGTTGGATTGCCTATTCTTAAAACTTTAGTAACAGTGGAGAATTAATTGTATAGTCTCTTACAGATTCCAGCAAAGGAAATTAGAGAATTAAAGGAGATTCCCCTCCTTTAATTCTTAAGTCTTAAGAGTTAAGAAACGCTTATTGAACTATATGTATAAAGGAATCATCAGCTAAAACATGGTGACTGACGTATACAGTTCAGCACTGACGACATGTTAAAAATTATCTAAATACTATGCTGTATTACAGTTTTATCCACACGTTAACTCTGAAAATTCTATCACCGTCATTGCGCCTTTGATGGAAAAAGCTTCCAGCATGGAAAGGCAGAATTACATGCCATTGATGTTCTCACTGTACAAATACAAACTCAGACAAAATGATTAATGAAAAAAATGGTTTCTGATGAGTATTTCCCTTCTAGGTAACCGTATTTAATGTTTTACCTTAATGCCAAAGTAGTAAATATTAGAGAAGGGAAAAATATATTTTTGTTTTGTGACGGCCATTAAACTTTGACTTGAAAGATAGATGGCACCTATACTTTACCTATACTCACCAGTGTGCCTATATACATGTACAGAGTAAGTCAAGGCTTAGCAAAAATTATACCTCTCAAGATAGTTAATTAAGATAAGTGGAACTGGTAACTGCCCTACCGCATTGTCCCAGGTGGCAATGCAATGCATGCTCAGGCATAAACTCTGGTTACCAGGATTGTGTAGGGGATTTATACTGGTTGTAGTGGGTCTCCCAGTCTTGCCCTCCTCAAGGCAGTGGAAATCCAGGACCAGGTATGAAACAGCAAAAAATTAGTAATAATAACAATAAGAAAAAAAAATTAAAAATATTATCTTTCCTTTAAACAGCACCATCTTTTTGTGGTTAAGATATTTCTTGGGACAAAAGTATGAAAGTTCACTCAAACAAGTTGTTTATTCCATTCTAGGAGTCTTTAGAAGCAGGTTGCATATTGATTTATGGGTATTTCCAGTGTAGAATTACTGAAAAAGGAGAATGAAGAGAGAAAATAGGACGAAAATTTCTTCAGTGATAAACTTTATTCTGCTTTCTCTTTGTCCTCCCTATTTATCTAATTTACTTGTAATTAAATTTTAGTTTCAGTGGGTTAATGTGCAGTTTTTCATGTATATATTACTGCATAATCCTGGAACTTGGGCTTCTACTGAACCCATGACTCAGATTGTGAACATAGTACTCAAC
The DNA here is from genome assembly GCF_001604975.1 of Cebus imitator. NCBI lineage: Eukaryota > Metazoa > Chordata > Mammalia > Primates > Cebidae > Cebus > Cebus imitator. Next base: position 7,925,785 of record NW_016107337.1, read on the forward strand.
AGTTAGTTTTTCAATCTTTGCACTTCTTTCTGCCTCTCCCCTTTTGAAGTGGCCGGTGTCTATTGTTACCACCCATTGTTTAGCTCCCACTTATAAGTGAGAACATGTAGTATTTGATTTTCTATTTCTGCATTAATTCACTTAGGATAATGACCTCCAGTTGCTGCAAAGGACATAACTTAATTCTTTTTTATGGCCGTACCATATTCCATGGCATCTATGTACCATATTTTCCTGACACTCTCCTTATTTAGAGTGGAAGTGAAGAGCAGAGGGTGACAATCTACAATGAAGCTGAGTCTGAGACCAGAACTGCAACTTGCTTTCTCCAAATTACAACATTCTTAAATATTTTTCTGATCTCTCCATAGCCAAAAAAAAAAAAAAAAAAAAAATGAGGACATCAGAATTCTTGTTTGGTTATGCTAGTAAGAGACCTTTCCTAATTGATAATAGAATTCAGTCTGCTTTCCTAATGGGTCCAGTTAAATTCAATTCATGTTTATTTTTTAAGTCACATGAAAGAAATGTCATAGTCTCTGCCGCTTTGAGAAAAGTCTTTCAAGTTTCTTTGGTGTGTTCGTATGCTACCAGAACCATTAGTAACCAAGGGGAACATTCTCTTTGGCAAAACTCTCTTAATCCCTTTGTTTGATTAACTTCAAGTATTGTTTTGGTTTTTTAATTGCATGTGATTTAATTGCCTCATGCCTTGTGTCCCTGTAATTCCTGGTCACTGCCTAAGCTTTTAAACACTCCACTTGTCCCCTAGCCTATTTTCCCTTCCTATGCCCATTGCTTCCTTGCTGTGTTTATTCCTGTGTTTGCTTCCCTCCCTCTCAAACCTTCCTAAGGAATATTCCAAAACTTGACATAATATTAAACACTCTTAACTCATCTTTTTTTTTTTGAGACGGAGTTTCGCTCATTACCCAGGCTGGAGTGCAATGGCGCGATCTCGGTTCGCTACAACCTCCGCCTGCTGGGTCCAGGCACTTCTCCTGCCTCAACCTCCCGAGTAGCTGGGATTACAGGCACGCGCCACCATGCCTAGCTAATTTTTTGTATTTTTAGTAGAGACAGAGTTTCACCATGTTGACCAGGATGGTCTCAATCTCTTAACCTCGTGATCCACCCGCCTCGGCCTCCCAAAGTGCTGGGATTACAGGCGTGAGCCACCGCGCCCAGCCCCTTAACTCATCTTTAAGTGATTATTTACCCCAGGATCCAAAGTTAGGTAAGGCATTTTCCTACTTCCTAGTGGCCAGTTTCAAAGCATACACTGTCCAAGATGTCTGCCTGCCCAACACTAGTACTCTGCATTCCCTAATGCTACCATCTTCTATTGTCTTGGTAACTGCTTCATAGTTAAAGATTTTTGTTACTTTTCCCAATGCCCAGTCACTATGCACTGTGACAACAGTTCTATGCAGGTTGTCCACCGAGTAGTTCACATTCATGCCTCTTAAATTTTGACTTCCCTGATAAATTCCTGGCTGAACACCCCTTCTTGTCCACACATCCATAGGCATGCAGATTATAAGCTTACTTTAACCATCCATTCTCATGGCTAGATCCTGTGTTTGTCATCTGGAAATGCCATCAGGTTAAATTATTCAACCTCTAAATTCCTAACTCATCCAAAACAGCTTAATCATTCTAACAATGTTATGCTCTTACTTAATGGGATCTTTAATTATCTCTATTTTCACCAACTCTACCTCCAATTTTGTCCACCCAATGCATACCCTCATCAGCAATCTCTTGCTCTACCAAACCTAGACTGTAGTATTCAGGCACACAGGGATTATAACCTGCCCATTTTTTTTTTTTTTTGACGTATGAAAAGGGTATTAAAATGTAATATAACCAATATAATGCAGGGATTATAACCTGCCCATTTTTTTGACATATGAAAAGGGTATTAAAATGTAATATAACCAATATAACACAGGGATTATAACCTGCCCTTTTTTTTGACACATGAAAAGTGTATTAAAATGTAATGTAACCAAGCCTACATCATCCTTCATCACCATAAAAGTTTTAAAACATCTTCATGTAATTTACTTGTTCTTATTCCCAGAACCAACATATATTTCTGTTTGCCCCTGTCACAGCTGGTTGTGGGAACCACAGATCCATCAATCCCTCACTTCAACATTCCTTTTTCTTCAGTCTCCTTACAAAGTACAACACTAGATTAAAGGCAGTCATCCTTTTCACCTCATTCATTTATATCTATGATACTGAGTGAAATATTAGAAAAAAATACCAGAACTTTGAACACTGCTCCTCCTACAAATTCACAACTTCTAATTTCCTACCTGATGTATTAATTCCATTTAACACATAACTCGATTAGTATTCCACAAATAGCACTTTCTTTATAGAAAAGGAAGACCCTAAGGTATTGAATCAAAAATGCATATCTCCCCTTGTGTACTCTTTCTTCTGCTCTCCAGGATCAAAAGTTAGACAGTCCCACTTCCTGTTCAAGTGCAAGCTTTCTTGCTTCCCAACTCTTCTGTCTTTAGAAACATCATTGTTACTTCACTGTTCTTGTTCCTGTCTTGTCTTTTTCCAATCTATTCCACACATACAGCCCCATCAAAGTGATCTTCCTAAAACAAGGCTTATCCTGTCACTGCTGTGATAAAGTTCCCTTCAACAATTTTGCATTGCCCTTAGGACTGAAGTGTAAATAATTTAACTTGACTTTTAAGACTCTGAAGCATGGCTTGATTCAAGTTGCTTTATCTCGTACCCTGCAGACCCTTGCCCTTGGTTCGTCTTCTCTTAGGAACTTCATATCCATTGAACCTTTGCCTAGAGCTTCTATCATCCACCCAATCCTTCACCCTGTGCCTCAGCTGCTCCATCCTCCAACAAGCCATGCTACTTTCACCTACCTTAGGTTTTATTTAATCTTTTATGTTTCAAATTCAACTTTTTTTTCTGTAAGAAAATATCCCTGAACATCCAGAGTTCAGATTAGGTGACAGTTTTCTGTCTACTTAGTTGTGTTTCCCAGGAGACACTAAGAACTTATGGTCAGATGCAGCATCTATGTTTTTCACTAATTCTTCTGGAGGTCAAGCACTGGTATCTGACATATAAATATTTTGTGAAATTAACAGCACTAAAATTGATCTGTGTGTTCCAACTCATTGTAGATCCAAGAGCATATGGAGATTAGCAATTGAAGTCTGAAAAGACTCACAAAGCACATGATCCATTTTACAAAGATAACCAGGCATAATAGATGTGTAAGCCAAGAATATTAAGGTCATTTAGAAATCCCCTTCCCCTTCAAAAGCAAAAGCAACAACAAAGAGCACTAGAAGAAGCATCAAAGTAAATATTGTTACAAAAATGCTTAATTTATTAGAATTACCCAAGGATACTTCTAATAAAGTTCAGGTTAAGAAGAGTGGAATTGCCAACATAGCTAATTATCAGGGAAATGCAAACTAAAGCCACAATGAGATACCACCTTACTCCTGCAAGAGTAGCTGTAATTAAAAAGTCAAAAATGATAAATGTTGGCTTGGATGTGGTGAAAAAGGGACACTTTTACTCTGCTGGTGGGCATGTAAACGTGTACAACCACTATGGAAAACAGTATGAAAATTCCTGAAAGAACTAATAGTAGAACTAAGTACCATTTGATCCATCAATCCCACTGCTGGATATCTACCCAAAGGGAAAGAAGTTATTATATGAAAAACAGATATGCACACATGTTTATAGCAAAACATAATTTGCAATTTCAAAAATGTGGAACCAACCTAAGTGCCCATCAATCAATGACTTGATAAAGAAAATGTGGTATATATACACCATAAAATACTAATCAGCCATAAGAAGGAAGGGAATAATATCTTTTGCAGCAACATGGATGGAGCTGGAGATCATTATTCTAACTAAAGTATCTCAGGCATGGAAAATCAAATATTGTATGTTCTCACTTATAAGTGGGAGCTAAGGTATAAGGGTGCAAAGGCATAAGAATGATATAATGGACTTTGGGGACTCTGTGGGGAAAGGGTAGGAGAAGAATGAGGGATAGAAGGCTATATATTAGGTACAGTATTCTCAGCTCAGGTGACAGGTATACCAAAATCCCAGAAGACACCACTAAATAACTTATCCATGTAACAAAAACCACCTGGACCCCAAAAGCTATTGAAATAAAAACATTCTTAAAAAGAAGAGAATATTTGCTTCCACAACCTTACCACAGCCTGACATCAAGTTTCAGACAAAGTTGAGGGATTATTAAAGAGAATGCTACTGATTACTTTAGATGACCAGAAGCATCAGAGTAAGAAGACCTGGAATAGCTGCAGGTCATGTGAGAACGCAGAGGTGTTAAATGGTGATATTTGGAAGTATGGTAGACCCTTACAAATCAGTCTCTTAATATTTTGTGCACTGAGGTACAAGAAAGATGGTAATTATGTTTTAATATTTTGGAGGGATAGGTAACTGTGTTAATTAAACCAACCATTGTGCCCACACTGGTTGGGAAGGATTTCTTTCATTTTTGTTCCATGCATTTACATTGTTTACAAATAATAATTGTTCTGTATTCCTTTTAATTGTATATTTTATTTCTTAAGTGCCAATATGCCAGGCCCAAAGTCAGAGGCAGAGAAGACAATGAGACAGCCTTGCTCATGGACTGATTCTGTTAGGGAGTATAAGCCAGTCATCTGGCAGAGTGGCTGATGACTGTGATGGCATAAAGTTATCACAGGAAAAGCTAGTACTATCTTGAGGATATTGGAGCAATACTTTTTCAGTTTGATAGCATAATGAATGGTCACCTAAAACCTTTTCCATTTCAATAATTTAAGTTACTTGATGTTCCTCAACCCATAGTAGAATCAAAGGGGCAGGAGTCCACAACTAAAGATTATAAATTAGGTCAAACATGTTGGTTTATGCAAATTATTCTACTAGAAAATACAATAAAAGGAGCACATTTAGAAAGATTTCTGCTGAATTTATGTAGAAGAAAGGCCCTGAAACATTTTCAATGAATAGCAATTAGAAATTAATTGTAAGTATTCCAAAATATATTTCTTCTTGTGGCTATTCAATTTAGTTGGCTTTTTCTTATTTTCTTTTAGTGAACATAAAGTACCTGTGTGTAGTCTGTCATACACATACACTTCTAATCTCAAAATTTTATTTTCGTTTTTTAATGAAGTCACAAATATTTTGAATTTTTAATATTCCTGTCAGGTATCTTTTAGTCTCTTAGTAATAGAGCCCTGAAGGTGGGAGAGTAAAATTAGCAACTTTTTTTTTGTATTTGTTAACATTATTTACTCAAGGTTAACCTTCACAATTTTAAAAATCGTAATCTCTTTTTATTTTATATTTAATGTTTTGATTTACTATATTATTGGTAAAATTGCCAAAAAGGAAAAAAGAAAAAAAAAGTCATCTTAGCTGGTGTGGGAACGGAGATCTGTAACATTTAATTCAGCAGCAAAGTCCTAGATCAGGGTAATAATTACATCTATGAAACTATGCCATGTGGTTGCCAGCCACAAGAAAACAATAACACACCCTGCTTCTTAAAAATCCCAGAATAGAATGTCCCTGGTTTCTATATTTTCAATGCAGTATATGGAGAAAACCAGATGAATAAATACTGGACTTACTCCCACTAACTTCAGTTTATCCCTAAATCATTAGCATAAAACAAGACAGTCAAATATCAGTTCATACAGCCTATACTATTTGGGGGATGAAAATTCACCCATTGTCTTTCTGAAATGGCTGTTCTCTCCATCATGACTCTTAAATCCACAAGTCTCCAAAATGTTGCTTACATGAGGCAGTAGGAGTTTGAATTACTGGCTGAGTCAGCAGGTCACAGAGACCTCAGATAGAAAATTTTTGTTGTTGTTTATTTAGGGAGTGAAAGAGATTTTCTGAAACAAGGAAATTACAGCCTGTCATTTGCAGCAACGTCTCTTTGTTTCAGTCTTTTTAAAGAAATATGCAAGTGCCATAAACAGCCTAACACTAAAATTTGTTCAAGGCCACAATTCAGAGAAATAATAAAATGTAATTGACAGGCTTAGAGATGATGAAAGAGCTATTGTTTGTTGAGGGGTTTTCACACCACAATATTCTATTACTGAAATAATTTACTTTTATTTCGGGTGCTGATACTGGAATCTGTATGTTTCTGGTATAAAATAACTTTAGGGTTTTTAAATATACTTGATGTTTCAACTACAAACCAATGAAGGAAGCTTTTGGTGTTCCTAAACCACTCTGGATGTCTTATATTTCCCTCTGTTCAAAGAGTGCACCACAGTCATTCAATGACCTGGGCCAGAAATCTTGTGCTTAAATACTGTACAGCAGTGGTGAGAACACACAGCCAAGCTAAATGACTTCCCAGATCTGAGCAGCACTTCCCAGGCTGATGGACGCCGACACACAATGCTCCCTAAGTCATTCTAATTTAATAACCCAGCCCTGCTAAAGGAACTGGGTTGATGTGAGCCTGCATCCAAGCCTGTCCCTACTGGATTTCATTCAGCTGGAGAAACGAACATGTAGCAGCCACTGGCAATGGGCTTTGCTTATATGGGAAGTCCTCCCAGCCACTGCTTTAACTCCAGTGACCTCTTCTCCAACATTTAAGGCTGCAAGGAACTTGGCAACGCAGGAGAAAAAAAAAGGGCTTTTAGAATTTTGGTTGGCAGGGCTGCAAGCTACTGAGGCCGTATGAATTCTGCGGCAAGAGGCCAACTCAGAGTGCTCAAGCTCACTCCTTTTAGCATAGATGACCCACTTACTCATGCATGTATCTTTTTAAAAGAATATTTCTGATCCCAGTGCATACACCAGCTCACATACTTTTATCTTCCTAAATTAACAAGTTCCTTAAATGTTTCACTTCAGTCATGATCAGAGCTGCCTCCCCTTTTAGATGCTTTCACACAGCTGAAAACTGCATGCTTACTTTTGGTTAGCTAATTGTCGGTCTATAGGCATCCAACATTTCTCATTTTACCCACAATGAAAAAGAAAACCTCCCCAAGAAGTTAGCACATACTTATAAGAATGACTGCTTTCTTGCTTGTCAGCACTTTAGGAGGTGGAGTGCAAACAAAACTTAGTTCGTTTGGCTCCGGTTCTACCTTACAGATAAGGAAACAGGCAAATGTGCCCAATGTCCTAGAACAAATCGGGCATATAGAAAGTCTGAGATAGGAGACAAGGTTATCTATCATTTCCTGTCACAACTCTGGAATGTTCATTCTTTGTAACAATACCAGTGAAATGTATATGAACATCAGTTAAAGAGTGTCCTTATATATTCAGCTCTCTTAAAAAGTCACTAGATATATGATTGAACACCACTATTAAAAGTAGATACTTACTTTTATTACTGCTTGTACCACAAAGTAGAATTCACAACACTTAAAAAATATACAAACTGTGGTTGATGTTTTCTTGGAAGGTAATCCTCTATTTCTCAATCCTCATTTTTTACAAAACTATTTGGTACTGTTAGAAAGAATCAGGAATTATTTTCAACCCTGAGGGAGAATTTTTCTTCAAAGAAGTTTGTTCTTTTGTTAGTTTACTACACAAATGGCCTCTAACCCTTCTTTGTAAGATTTAAAACAAATTTTCTTAAGATGTAGAAGGGATTAGTGACATGCTTCACTGTTATTCTATATGATGGTTCTGTTTGTGTGCATTTAACTTAAATTTTTAGGTAGGGATGAAAGAGATTGAGTCTAATTTATTGTAGGTTTAGATCAGTTAAGTTATGATAGCAGTCTTGATATTACTATAGATGAAGAAGTTTTCAGTTAGAATAATACACAATTTTTTCTGAGACAGTTTTACACAAGCAAAACACCTACCACTTAGAGCACTCAACTGAGTTCTGCACTTCTCTTATATGGTAGCTAATCAGTTACAAAGTGAATTAAATCCTCAAATATTATAGAAATATTTTGCTGCTGAAAGCTTTCTTATCTGTGGAACATATTAGTCCTAGATACTTTTGAAATTAGCCACCTTATTAAACTCCAACAGACATGGTAATTTCTATTCATGTAAGGGGAAAATAGATTTTTTTAAATATAATATAGCAATAAACACTGTTAAAGAAAAAGGAAAATGAAAAAGTTGACTCAGAATATAATGTCATCAAATTCTGTAGCTAACTCCTATGTATATATGGATGATTTGATTTATTTTTACATCAAAAGCAATCTTTCTTAAGGCAATAGTAGAGTAGTTTTTAATAGTAGTGGACTAAGCTATGATGATGATTTAAAAAAAAATAAATTTAATATTTTTTACCTTACTTTCTGTTATTTGAAAATCGAGATGAAAGCAGATGAATATTAGCTAAATGCTCTGTAGTAGAGATGAGTGGGACTTTAAAGTGATAATGTCTTAATTGACAAGATTGCAGTCCTAAATACATCAGTGACAAATTTAAGAGAGAATAACATTTCAGTATTAATGCTTTAAATTAACAACTCACTACTTCATACACTCAATCGCAATCTATCATGTTGAACATAGAAGTTTATATTCAGGGATACCTCTTACATTTTCTAGGATTTCCTGGCCTTATTAATTCAAATCTTACTTTCAATGCATGCATGCAGCCAAGATAATTACTAGAAGGCAAGATCAAAGCCAGCATATTATAGTCCTACCCCATTTTCTGCTGATGTGAGTGATCTGCCTCTCCTTTGATGTTGTATGCTTCTACAGCGAAAGTACAGAGGATAAAAATACTACACCATGTAATCTGGCATTTATCCCATGAGAGCAGAATTCCAAATTGTGACACATGTCAAGAAGTTAAAAAAAAAAAAAAACTTAAAAGAGACCTATGCTTTATAAAATGACGTACTCTGCATTTAAACACCATCAAACATCATTTTCCATTACAAATTTAGACCGATATAAAATTCAAAGAATTTTTGTAACTTTAGTGGAAGAAAATAGTTACCATATTTACTAGCAATTGTATTAAATGTGTGCCTGAGCCTTTATCTCACCTAATGAGGGCAGTTGACAAGAAGCAGAAGTATAACATGCACAGTTGTATATATTTGTGTGTATATCCATTCAAAAATTCCATCACTGAGTGTGTACTCTACACATACATACAGATGGTTTTAGTTTGCTCTGAATTATCTATCACCTTAGGTCATAAGGCTGAACAAGTCTCTGATCTCTGAACTGCTTGCTGTTGATTAGAGAAAAAGAGTTCCTGGTCTATAACATTATATTTACTATATTTGCCCTTATGTTGTATCTTTGACAATGTTCTGTCGGATACTCATCTTACTGTGTCTTACGTGTCCTGGTCTGTCCTAGTTTACTTTTTAGAAACATGTTAAGTGTGTGTGTTTGCTTACATATATATGAACACAGAGACTGCAATTATTTCTAAATTAGGGTTTTTACTAAATTAAATTGAATTCTTGCCTTTCTGAAGGAAAGTATCATTTTTCATTCATTCCTCAGTTACTAGTTGATTCTGGTTCATTCCATTTTGGACTCAGAGCCCTCCAAGGTACCATGATCACACCTACATGCTTTGATAGTATAATCTAGCATTGTTTGGACTTCATGTCGGTCACTTCTGAAGCACAGCACCCAATACTGAGAAAATTGATTTGGATACCACACAACTTAACCTACACACTTCACTAATAGAAGTCAAAACTATTTTTTATTTTGAAAATTAATGGCTTTTCTCTTTCTCATAAGCTGTGTTTGCAAGGACTTCCCAGTGCCAGAATTATTATAAGGTGTGGTAATAAAACAAGACCTATGCATATTGATCTCAATGTATTTATTACATCTTCTATCTCCATTGATAGGAGTGTGAGCTTCTAATAATAAGGTAAAGTATGATAAAATGTAGATCATTAAAAATCATCGAACATATAGATATGGACAGAAATACCTCTGCTGATCTTGGGGGCATTAAAGAATAGAATGGTGCTAGAAGGCTAAATATGAGCAAATGTCAGCTGAATTTTGGAAACTGCAAATGTGTAATATGTAACCCCAATATGCATCTCTGACAAAATTCTAAACTGTATTTTTAAACAAATTCTCTTGGGACACAATTGAAGTAAGGGACGAGAAAAAATGTTTTTCCCTTCTGGGTTTAATTTGAACCAATTATATCTGTGCTACAGTATGAAAATCCCAGTTTATTTAATCTATTAATTTTATCTTGGTCATTCTGACCCATTGTATGTCAAACTGAAGGCATAAACATGTCTTAATTCCTGTTCACAGGATCTGCTCTTTCCTCTCAGCTTACTCTTCTTCAATTTCCTTTACTTGGTTTTCTTTATTGTCCTCACTTGTAAACAATGGAGTTCTCCAAATATCAAGCAATTGATCTTCTTTCTTTCTTTTTCACACCTGCTCTCTAGGTGTTGTGGACTGAATATTTGTATACCTCCAAAATGCAGTTGTTGAATCCCCTACTGCTAATGGGATGATACTTGGTGATAGGGCATTTGTGAGATGTCAGGCCTTAAGAGTGGACCCCTTGTGGTGGGACTATTGCCCTTATAAGATACACAAAAGAGCTTATGTATATTCTCTCTCTCCCTCTCTGCCACGTGAGGACACAGCAAGAAGAAAGCTGTCTGTTAATCAGAAACTGAGACCTCATTAGACACTGGATCTGCTGACATCTTGATCTTAGACTTTCAGCTCCTAGAACTGTGAGAAATTAATATTTGTTGTTTAAGTCACCCAGTCTATGATAATTTAGTATAGTGGTATACATTTACTAAGATACCAGGTAATGTCATTTATTCTCACAGCTTTAAATACCATCCAGATGCTGAGCTTCTACATTTCTACCTCCAGCCCTGAACCTTTCTATTGAATCTAGACTCGTGTACTCAACTGCCTTCCCAATATCTCCCTTTGTTCTAATCCTACTGAATCATTACAGTGGTTCAGGCAGGGTTCTTTGTACATGTCTTAGCTTATTTTTAATCCTCATAATAACTCCATCAGGTTGACTATATTACTATTTTCAAGTTATAGATACCAAATATGAGACCTAGTTACTTGTCCAGGTTCACCCAGATAAAAATATATATATCCCAGACTTGAACTATGTCCAAAATTGAACTCTAGATTTCCCTACCATAGCCAATCCATTGCCAGTTTCCCCTGCCGATGCATGGCACATTGTTTTTTTCAAATTGCTTCAAATTACTTGGATTAACTTAGCTTTCTTTTATTATTTTTCACATCAAATTCAAACCATCAGTAAACTTTGTTCAGTTTCTGACTACATCTCAAGAACAGCATCATCATCTCTTGTCTAGACTATTCCAATATCCTTTTACCTGGTCACCCTGAAGCCTATTTACTACAAGGCAGACAGAGAAACCCTACTGTAATAAAAGAAAAAATCAGTTGCCTTTGTGCTTGGTGTCCTCTTAGGGCCTCTCATCTCACTCAAAATAAAATGTTATCTCCCTAATATGGCCAAAAAGAGCTTCGTTATCTGGTCCTCATCCATAGAACTTTCTCCTCCACACTCTAAACTCACCTTTCTACCTCATTTCTTCTGGGTTTTTCTCTAATGCATCGTTATCAAAATGGTTTTTCCTCACTACACTAACAACAATGACCAATAATAGTTACCTCACCTCTATCCCTCCATGGCCTCATTTTTTTTTCATTAGATTGTACTAATTTCCAAATAATATATTCTATTTTTTTATTTATAGCTCTATTCCCTACTACAATAGAAGCTACATAGGAATCTGGTTTTTGTTTTGTTTTGTTTCTGGTAAATTATGAATGCCTAAACTGTGTTTTGCATTGGATATACGATAAATATTAGCTGAGTAAGTTAATAGATCAAACAGTTTTGAGCATTCCCCTAAATCTACTGGTTATTATATCTGTGAAAGTGGACCAAGGTATAGTAAGGATGGATAATTTTCTAGAGGAACCCACTAGCTTGATAAAACAAAGAAACAATCATTTAAAGTGTACTACCAAAGTAATTAATATTGTTATAAAATGCAGTGCCTTTAGCTGTTAACAAATGCAATTTAAATTGGTTGTTAACATGTATCTAAGCCATTTGAGTTTGTAATTCACCGTTTGTCCTCAAGCATACTCTTGCCCTATTGTTCCATAGACATTTCACTTTTGATACCATTAAGAATATGTTTTCTCAATATATTATACTAGAACTTTGAATTACATATCCTTTCTTTAGTACATTTCCTGTGACTGTGTGGGATAAAGCATGCGCCATGTTTTTAATTTTTTATTATTACTAGAATGTATTTTTTCTCAAAGGAGGCCCACAGCTGCCTAGAATAAAGTCTGCATTTCTTAGACTCCCTTTCTAAGTAGTTAGGGCTACATGGCTATGTTCCAGTAAATGGAAAGGCTGTGTGTTTCTGTCACGTGTGTCTTTAAGAGGAATGCATAGACTCTTTGTGAAGGAGACTCCTACATATAAGTTATTTTCTTTTGATATAATAATAAATTTGTAGCTGGGACATAGATACCCAGCCAGATCTTGAATGTAGCCATGTAATGACATTCTTGCCAATAAAAGATGAGTCAAAATGATTTAGGGGTATCATTTTCAGGTCTGACTTAGCATAGTGGGCTTGTTATCTTCCCCATTTCCTCTTCCCATGAGTTGCAAGATGGACATGTCTATGACTTAGGTCAGGCCACACAGATGAAGACCACATTCTAGGAATGATGGAAGGAAAAGATGAATGGAGTCTGTATTCCTTATTGACTACATAAATGCAGAGCAATCAACCTAATCAACCTGAAATGATGCATGGAAAGAAGGTAAAATTCTTTCTTCTTGAATCATGTATTTGATATACCTTTGTCAGTAGCTTAGCCTTTTCCTCTAAATTGTGCACCTTTCCTCATCCTTCAAATTTCCTTCTGGTTAGAATGTGAACATGAAATGTTAGAGTTTCAACACTCATCCTAGACCATGAGGTAAAAGCTTTATGTTGACATAAAACCATCCCAATTCCTTTTAATCATGGAATGCATAATAGCCTTGAATTGCATGTCCCTAGACTTTGTTTATGTGGAAGAATGAACAAATGGCTTTATTTTAGCTGTTTTTATTTAAAATTTCTCTCACTTAAGCTAAATCTGATTCCAACCTACACCATGTTATATTCTCAGTAAATGAATTAATTTGCATTCTGTCAACTATTAGAGAGCTAGCTCAGAGGCAATTCTGCCATGGCCGTTCCCCCAAGTCTGGATATCAGCACATTCTTTACTTATTATCTGAGAGAACACGGTTCTTTTTCAGGCAGTCCTTCTTTATGAGCTATGGTGTCACATGTACAAATGAGTGGGTTTTGTTATAAACCTGAGATGCAGGGGTTTTCATTACAAAGTTTCCATTTATCTTGTTGGAAGAGTTTCTATGCCTTTCATGTGATATCCTGGGACAAGATTAATTTGTTACAATAAGATAAAAGAAACTCCACTGAAAACCACAGCAAACAACTCAGGTCAGTTTTAAAGTATATTTTTTACCCTTCTTCCTTTCTATACACACATTATTAGGGTGGGTTCATCTAAAGTCAGTGCCCAGAGACAATTCTTGCTGTTAGTTTTGACAGAGAATCTGATAGAATATTACCTCTGAAACTGTTTCAGAGTTTCAGATTGCACAATCACCCCCACACCTCAACTCGCCTTTAGTGTCATTATGTGGGACACTCTAAGTTATGGGACCTAAATTGTCTCCAAACTCAAGTTCTGTAGTTCCAGGCCAATATTTGAATTTTCCATATATTTGGGAAATAACCTTAGAGTCAGTTTTATTTCTGAATAAATTCCCGTTATCATGATCAAGAAAGGAAGAGGCAACAATTAAATTGGTAATCTGACATCTATCTAGAACAACCCTTCTCTTATTTTACTTAGCATTTGAAAGGAAAATTTGGGTGAAATTTAAACACTTTAGAAAACTTGTAATTGCATTTTGAAAATAATAGTAAGGGGCAATAGTGATAAATCAAAATAATTTAAATCTCCTATAGATAATTATAATGATTATTTTGTGGTACAAAAAAATCCTATTCTGAAGCATACATACATTCTGAACATTGTAATAGCAATGGTTCCATATGGTTTTCAAAGTCGTTCTATGAGGTAGCTTGGGAGGGATTATCATACTACATCTTTTTTTAAAAAAATAAAAAAGATGTGTAACTTAAGGCTTTTATAATTTAAGCAACTGTATAGCTAATATGTGGCAAAGATAAATTTTCAGATTCCAGAGCTTGTCATCTTCCTACTTCACATATAGAATTTAAATTAAAAACTTAAAATCTCTATTTGGACGACTGTATTCCCGTCTAACTTTGCATATGCTGAAAAATAGTATCAATTTATGTATAAATAGAATAAATAAGAGATATGACTTGGTGACAATTCTGCATACCTTACTGGAACACTGTCCAGTGGCAGGGACATGCTTCAAGATGAAGAGATGAACGCATTGGATAAATCTTTTAATGAAGTTAGTTTTTTTCTCCTGTTCCTTCTACTAGTGCAAAGTTTGCTTTTACCTTTATAGAAAGCATCATGTGCCAGAAGATAAATCTATATTAGGCATGATAGCACATAATTATCATCACTATAACTTACATTATCATTATAAAAATATATCACCTATTATATGCTAAGTGAGATAAGCCAAACCGTTTTATATGTTCTTTATAAAACTAAAAATTTGGTAGTTACTCCATAATTGTAAGACAGAAGAATCTTCTTTGTTTAGCATCAGTAAAGCTGTGGAAAACTTTCTACTCTGTCTGCATATGCCCTAATAATGTATTTTCAGAACAATATTTCCGTTTGAAAAGCCTGAGGCAGTAATGCTGGGCACCTCAGGATTTATGTGTGGCTGGCTACCTGAGTATTTCAAGCAAAAAGCCTACTCAATATTATCAGAAAATGGAGTTGTTATGGCTTAATATTTTTTTTCCCTCAAAACTGCTTGATTGGATAGTTTTGACACCTTCTGTACACAGCCAGTGTCTTTAATAAATATCCTCATACCTACTAAATAGTGATTTCTTAAAGGGAGCTCATCAGACACAAAGCCTTACATCTGATTCTGTAATTCAAGGGGAACACAAGGAAGTGGGAAAAGAAGGTCATTTAAGCAGCTCAGAAACAACTGTTAATGTATGAAAAATATGTAATTCTCCTCTTCCATGAGTAAACTGCACTGAAACCTACACAAATGGTGCATAACGTTTTCATGACTTTGGCCTGAGGCTACATATTTAAGTGGTCTCCACTGTATTCACATATAAACTGTGGCACCACGCCGTATGTTAAGAATCACAATAATAGCAAAATAGCTATAACATTATTAGCATGATTCTATTTTTATTTTTATGGCTTCTTGACTAGTTTGACAACTACCTACTGGCTTTTAGGAAATGCCTAAAATGCCAGTTATACATATTTTAAGGAGTAGAAGATCGACAGTTTTAGTTTTACTCCTGGGATAATCTACAGGAAGGCTTCTCAGACAAAAATTTGGGGGTCTCAAGTTACAGTGAACATTCCATATACAGGCTTCCTTGTTATCAATTAATTCAACTTACTTCTTCATCAATTTTTTCTCCCTTCAGTCTTGATGGTTTTATGACCTAGACCCAGGCAATACCCTTAGGCAATCCATGTGATAATTGACACATTTTCTAACACAGTATAGTGATGCCCAAGTCACTGCTTTCAGGCTGTGGCTGGAGCTTATTGGAGTCTGCAGCAGGGGCTCCTTTTATCCTCATACATCAGAATCCACTGACAGCTCTTCCATACAGGGACCATGCAGATCTCTCCCCCAGGAAAATATATGCAAACACCTCCAGAACATTGAAATGGTTGCTAGGCATCACAATGGTGACATCTTTATGATAAACACAGTATGCAAAAGAAGGTCCCATAGAAGAATAACAAATTATTACATCCAGAGGGCAATTTTACAAGATTAACTGGTGTAATAAATTACCACTAGAATCAGAATAGCACATTACCCTTTAAGGTGTTTCACAGTGAAGACAAAATGAACTGGCCTATAAAAACTCAGAGAACGTAGGAGAAAATAACAAACTGCTTTTTCACATTTCTGAAAGATAGTCATGATACTCACTTACAGCCTGGTGAGTTCAGCAAGTAATTACTGTAAAATAGTGTTATGCATGCCATTCATGCTAACATGACTATGTTTATTATTATTTTTCATACTGCTTTGAATTCTTAGTAACATTGCATTTGTATACTATCGGCTTAATGAAAAGCCTGTAGCATTTTATTTCAAAGACAAATGGAATACATGCAAGATTGCACAGTGAATTCCAAGACCTGGGTATATTTCATAATAATTAACAAACATATATATTGACAGCATAGTAAGAATTCCGGTATCTCTATGAGATGCAAGGAATTGTTTCACTTGATTCTGAGCAGGTATTCAAAAAATTAAGAGGAATGTTTCTAAATTTCAATGTTTAATTTACATTGCCTGTTTTTTTTTTTTTTTAAATATTTGATTTTTTTTTTTTTTTGTCTCACCATATGT
Organism: Cebus imitator; assembly: GCF_001604975.1. Lineage (NCBI taxonomy): Eukaryota > Metazoa > Chordata > Mammalia > Primates > Cebidae > Cebus > Cebus imitator. Next base: position 7,942,454 of record NW_016107337.1, read on the forward strand.
ACTTTTTCTGAACCACTTGTTTTTTTTTTTTTAAATAATGCTATTTTACTTTTTCTTGCCTATATTCACATTACGAAAGTGAGAAAGATTTTTAAAAATCTGTAAGTTGAACATTGGCGACCTGAAAAAATATATAGAAAAATTATTTTATTTTTGTTTTATTAAAAGAACTGTAGCTATCAGATGTTCACACTTTTTCATTCATCAATAATAATTCTAACTTCCAGTATTGAGTCTAGTACTTTGTAATAAATAAAGAAAACAAAAGGTACTGGGACTGGTGGCCCATGCCTGTAATCCCAGCACTTCCGGAGGCTGAGGCAGGTAGATCATCTGATGTCAAGGGTTTGAGACCAGCCTGGCCAACATGGCAAAACCCCATCTCTACTAAAAAATACAAAAATTAACCAGGCATAGGTGGTGCCCATCTGTAATCCCAGCTATTTGGAAGGCTGTGGCAGGAGAATTGCCAGACCCTGGGAGGTGGAGGTTGCAGTGAACCAAGAGGGTGCCATTGCACTCCACCCTGGGTAACAGAGACTTTGTCTCAAAAGAAAAAGTGAAAAAAGAAAAGAAAAGAAGAAAAGGTGGGGAAGAGGGGAGAGAGTAAGAGACAGAGAGAGAGAGACAGAGAAAGAGAAACGGTGAGAGAGATGGAGTGTTTTATTCAGGTTCATGAATCTTTAAGATCAAAGTGTGTTCTATTCATCTCCTTCCCACCATACCACCCTCATAAAGCTTTCTTCTGTGACTGCCATACGAAGTGACTCAACAAGCAAATGAATTTAGTATAGGTGTTCCCATAATGTCACACTTCAAGTGTCTTCTAGGTTGTTCTTCACTTAATCAGGATCATATTCTTTTTATCTTGAGATCTCCTCAAGGGGAATTTGTTAATGCCTACAGTATAGTCCTTGAGGGTAGAAAGAAGTATTTAAATTAGTGTTGACAATTACTAGGTTAGGACTAAAGATAGGGTTGGGGGAATAATAAATAATGAAGACATTGATGTTCCTCAAGAGCAGTATAATCCTCATTGAAAGTCAGTGGAGAGGGAGGACCTCATCAGAGAGAAAATAGAATCTCAATAGACTTAAATGTCAATTGAGTACCAATTGTACTAATGACACAGGAGCTACAAAGAAATTATTTAGGCAGTTAGTGAGGGTAAGAGAGTCCTCAATAAGGCTTCCCTTTTAACAAAAAGCAGCCCCCATTTCCTTTCTTTTCTAACAAAGAGCAGTCCCTAAAATCGAGCTGTAGACATAGATGAGCAAGCTGGAAGCTTGCATGGGTGAATTCTGACAGCTGTGCCAATAGTAAAAGGGGGCCAGGAATGTTCAACAAGGAGGCTCCATCTTCCCATTTTTTTGTCAACCACCTGCATAGTAATGAAGCAAGCAACATGGCCCCCCGCAGGGTCCATCTGCATAATAAAAGATTAAAGTGGAGCAGCCACCTTCTTTAATCCCTATGCAAAGGACACACCTGGTCCGACCAATCTCATGTGTCCTATGTAAATCAGGCCCTGCCTCCTCAAGCTCATCTATAAAACCTCATGCACTTCACCATGGAACTGGAGAACCCACTGGGCAGCCCCTCCTTACAGGATAGAGAGCTTTTCTCTTCTCTTTTCTCTTGACGATTAAACATGTGCCCTTAAACTCACACTTTGTGTATGTCCATGTCCTCTATTTCCTTGGCGAGAGGCAATGAACTCGGTTATTACCCCTGACAAATAATACTGCTTCATTAACTGGATGTCTGTCACAGTGAGCCATTACTCTTACTTTAAAAAATGTGCATTATTTAATTATCATGTAAGTAATGCTTTATTTTTTTATAGTGCTCTTCCTTTTTTTATGTAGATACACATTTCTGACTTACATAATTTTCCTTTTCTTTGAAAACTTTTTTTTAACATTTCTGGGCACTTTTGCTGGCAATGAATTCCTTCAGATTTTGTTTTGCTGAGAAAGTCTTTATTTACCTTTTTTTTTTTTTTAAATAAAAAGAAAATTTTGTAACCCACTCAGTGGGTTCACCTTGCTCGCTGCTGAGACAGAGCCAATTTCTCAAGACATAGGAACTGCAATAGAGAAAGTGTAATTCACACAGAGCTGGCTCTGCAGATCTGAGATTTACTCACATCAGTCTCCCTGAAAACTGGGGATCAGAGTTTTTAAGGAAAATTTGGTCAGGAGTGGACCAGTGAGTTGAGAGTGCTGATTTATTAGCTCAGTTATGAAATCAAAGGGAGTCAAAAGGTGGGAACCACAGATCTGGTTGGCAGGTCCAGGTAGGGCAATCTGATTGTCAGAAATGCAAAACCCTGAAAAGACATCTCAAAAGGCTAATGTTAGGTTCACAGTAATGGTATTATCTTCCAGAGTAATTGGGAAGTTGCAAATCTTATGACCTCCTGAATAATGACTGGTAATATTTAGAATTCCAGCCCCTCTCGATCTAACTTGATGCATGGTGGCCTTTCATTCGTTTTAGAAGAACAGTTCAGTTTTTGGAAAGTGCTATTATTTAAATGATAAACTAAATTACTTCCCAAGTCTAGTTCAGCATATGCCAAGGAATGAACAAGGACAGTTTGGAGGTTAGAAGCAAAATGGACTTGGTAGGTCTGATATCTTTCACTGTCCTAATTTCCTTAGTTAAAATTTTGCACAGGTGGTTTCAATTTCCCTTGATTAAATACCATGTTGATTATTTAAACACTTTAAATATTTTACTTCATTCTCTCTTTTTTTTAGCATGGTTTCTGATGAAAAATCTATTATCATCCTTATCCTAATTTTTCTATAGGTAAAATATATTTAAAAATTTTCCCCTCTAGCCTATTTCAGTATTTTCTCTGACTTTGGTTTTCTCTAATTTCAATATAATTTGCCAAAGTGTGGATTTTAAAAATATTTGTCTGGCTTGTTGTACTCTGAGCTTCTAAATCTATAATAATTTGGTATCTATCATTAATTTTGGAAAATTCTCAGCCATTACACTTCAAATATTTCTTCCATGTCTGTCTTTCTTTCTTTCTTTCTTTCTTTCTTTCTTTCTTTCTTTCTTTCTTCATGTCTTTCTTTCTTTCTTTCTTTCTTTCTTTCTTTCTTTCTTTCTTTCTTTCTTTCTTTCTTTCTCTCTCTCTCTCTCTCTCTCCTGCTCTTTTGCTTTCTTTTTCTTCTGATACTATAATTACATGTAAGTTATCATTTTTGAAATTGTCCAACACATATTAAATATTTTTATTTTTAATTCTTTTTTTCTTATTTATCTTTTTAAAAATCGTTCATTGTTTTTATTACAGTATTTTTTTTTTATTTCTGGTCTTTCCTTTTGATTCTTTCTTCTCTCTTTGTAACCACTCAATGGGTTTACCTTGCCTGCTGCCTAGACAGAGTCAATTTTTCAAGACAGGAGAATTGCAATAGAGAAAGAGTAATTCATGCAGGGCCAGCAATGCAGGAAACCAGAGTTTTCTTATTACTCAAATCAGTCTCCCCAAGCATTCAGGGATCAGTTTTTAAGGATAATTTGGTGGGTGGGAGAAGGCCAGTGAGTTGAGAGTGTTGACTGATCAGGCCACAGATAAAATCATGGGAAGTTGAAGCTGTCCTCTTGTGCTGAGTCAGTTCTTGGCTGGGTTCCACAAGATCAGATAAGTCAGTTTATTGATCTGGTGGGATCTGCTAATCCATTAAATGCAGAGTCTACAAAATATTTTAAGCACTAATCTTAGGAGCAGGTTAGGAATGGTCAGAATATTGTAGCCTATAGCTGTGTGACTCCTAAACCGTAATTTTTAATCTTGTGGTTAATTTATTCGTCCTACAAAGGCAGTGTAGTTTACAGGCAAAAGGAAGTTTATTTTGGAAAAGGGGCATTATTGTCTTTGTTTTAAATAACTATAAACTGGTTCTTCCCAAAGTTAGTTCAGCCTATGCCCTGGAAGAACAAGGACGGCTTAAAGGTTAGAAGCAAGATAGAAGTCAGTTAGGTTGTATCTCCTTCACTGTCTCAATCACAATTTTGCAAAGGAGATTTCATTTTTACATTATTATTTGTTCACTGATCTTGTCTACATTTTTCATGAGAGATCTTATTAATCATACTTATTTTAAATTTTCTGCCCGATAATTCTCACAACTGTGCCACATCTTTCTTGTTTTGATGCTTCCGTTGTCTCTTATGACTTTGATTTTTTGTTTTTGTTTTTTACCTTTTACGACACCTCGTACCTTTTTTTTGTTAAATGTCAAATATGATATATCAGGCAATAGAAATTGAAATAAATAGGCTTTTCTTAGGAGGATTAATATTAATGTAACTAGAAATTGGGCTTGTTTAACATTTGCTGTAGCTGTGGATACCAGACATTTGAAATTCCTCTATTGTCCTTGTTTTGGCCTCCCTTGTTGTCTTTGGGCTTCCCTAAATACTGTTCAGCAGCTATATAGTCTGTGCCTTGCTTTCTTTCAGCTGGAATCCACTGCTGTGTACTGAAGCACTGTTGGTATTGTGGTAAAGTAGGGGCAAAGGGAGTTCTATAATCTTATGATGACATCCCAATGTTGTGGTGAGCCTGTGCCTCTGTGCTGTGACTTTCACACATGATTTTTCAGTAGGATAACTTCTTTCCTCTTTAAGAGTGACAGGATGTCTAGAGAGAGTTATACAAGTAATGTTTTTCTCCAAGTAGGATAAGGCTCTAGTAAAATCATTTTCTATGGTAAGTAAAATTTGTTATGGAGCACTCTCTGGGAATATTCACAATGTTTACTCTTTTGCTTCCTCTGTCAGAGTCATGAGGGAATCTTTCTTGGTTCTCGACCATGAGAACTTGTTAATGTTCTAAGGAATAAAACCTAAAAATAGGGAGGGGTCTTCTTTAGACTATGGTTCCCAGGAATTTCTCATTCTCATGCTAGTCCAACTCAACCTCCAACAGTTCAAAATTACCGTTTGTTTATGGTTTCAGACGATTCTGTTTCAGGTAAATAGATTGGCTGTAACTCTGAATTCACCTGTCTTTTCAGAATTCTAGCTTGGTATGTGCCCTGTGATCTCAGTTCTCATTGATTTTCAATTTGATCAGATATTTCTTGTAAAAATGGTATGTGAAAATGTCCATGGTCTTTATGCATCAGAACAAAAAACCAGAAGTTACTTGACTTTTCCACAAATGCTTCTCTCATATTTAAACTTGTGCTAATTATATTTGCTAAAATTTTGGAAAGATTAAAAATACTCATAGGAAGACTTTTGACTCTTTGTCTTATTAATTTGGTGACTGAGTTTAGTTTACTCTTGAGTGTCAGTTTCTTCATGTATAAAAGTGATAATAATGATAGTTTATCTCATAGGAATTTTGTAAAGATTCAGTGTGCTGATACATTTAATGTACTTAAAACAGTACTAGACACTTGTTAAGGCCTATGTTACTTCTACAGTATCTCAAGAAAATCATTTATTATGGGAGGCATTATTCTGGCATCAAATTTAGCCCTTTTAGCATTGATTTTAAAACTGGAGTAATCTAAGTTTTAAAGAATTTTAGCTAATAAAGGTATTTCCATTTTTCTATAAAAACAAAAACAATAAATTTATGCATAATAGAATACACTGGTAAGAATACAGTTTTCTTTTGTTTATGTTTCTGCAGCTACCATTGTTCTTATTGTTTTTTGAATACTACTATTTTATTTAAAGGTATGTTGATTAGCTCTGACTCATTAGGAACCAACTAGCACATATTAATAGAAAGTGAAATGACATCATTATGTAATAAGTATTCATCTGGTAGATAAAAAATTTTAAAGTTTATATGCATAAGAGAAAAAATTACAGGAGTTCTCCATAGAGAAAAGTCAGAGAAACCACTGAGCTGTATTTTTATAAATTAGTAGAAATTTTTATAAAAGGAGGTTTTAGCTTTCTACAAAGCTCTCCCTTAGAGTCCATGCATCTTATGTGCTGAGTAATCCTTAAAGATTAGCTCATTTTTAGTGTTCTTTATAATGTTCTACACTTGGCTTGGGAGAAAGGAAATACTCTACTAGCACCTGAACCAAAAAATGTCTTTTCTGCTCTTACTTTAGTAAGACATTCCATGCACTTTATAGTAATAAACTATAGCCATTATCCATGGATCAGTGAAAAAGATCACTGGTTTTTCAATTGTTTAGTAACTATACCTTTGCATACTACCATAGTAATGCTCATATTTCATATTTATAGAATCCTCTGTCTGAGAAGCTCAAAGTATTTTATGAATATTATACCAATTAATCCTACATGATGAGTATTACTATTCCCAGTATACAGATGAAGAGGCTACAGTGAGGCTGCTGTGACAGCAAAAGAGTTTGTACTGTGTCTTGAAAGAGAGAAATGTGTATCATATCCAAGACCTTTCTAGTAAGAATGTCTTGAAGACTGATTTTTCGGAGGACTGTAGAAAAGGCATAGGTCAATGGTAGTTTTTGAAGTTCTTAGAGCTAAGTCAGTGTCAGCTTGAAGTGCTGAAACAGCATCCGTGAATTTGTTTCCTACACATTCTTCTCATTCTTAATTAGCAACAGGCTACCCATACCAATGAATGTTTTAGTTGTTTTACTTTATTAAATGAGGGCATTTATCTTAGAGATCTTCTTGCCCTAACTTCTAATAATGGGCACATGTATTTTCCTTTACTTTTTGGATGGGAATTGAGCGAATTGATGGGATACAGCTCACCCTGTGACCTCTTTGTATTCATCTGTGTTTAGCCTTTCACCTGATCTTTGATCACCAGTTTACTTTAGTTTTATCAATTTTTTTGGTTTTGAAAATTTTAGGCTTTAACTTTTTATCTGTGGTCTTTTTTTTTTTTTTTTTTTTTTTTTTTTTTATTTTTTATGTATTTTAAATCTTCATAGATGAATACAGCTAAGAAGATAAGACTATTTCTCTAAGAAACCACTGAATTAGTCAAAGGTTGATAAAAGAAATGCCAATTGTAAAGCCAAAAGTGGCAAGGATACGCTCCTGATGCTTCACAAAGAGCTGAAATAGATGAAGAGTTTAAATTCTGTGAAAAAAAAAATCAAAAAACAAAATGTAAACACAAGAAAGCAATGCTTTTCTATAGAGCTACAACCCTAATGAAGGTTTTTTTTTTTTTTTTGAGACAGAGTCTTGCTCTGTCATCAGGCACCAGGCTGGAGTGCAGTGGCGTGACCTCGGCTCACTGCAACCCCCGCCTCCCAGGTTCAAGAAATTCTCCTGCCTCAGCCTCCGGAGTAGCTGGGACTACAGGCATGCGCCACTACGCCCAGCTAATTTTTTTTTTGTATTTTTAATAGAGACGGGGTTTCACCATGTTGACCAGGATGGTCTCGATCTCTTGATCACGTGATCCGCCCGCTTCGGCCTCCCAAAGTGCTGGGATTACAGGCGTGAACCATAGCGCCCAGCCCTAATGAAGGATTTGCTTAATATCAATGTCAACTGCTAATGGCAACAAGTAAATGCCAAACTAGGTCATGCTAGGTAAACTTTTGTTTAAAATTAGTAAATCTTAGTGTTTCCATACCATTCTCATTTGAGAATGACTTTAACTGTTTTATTTTTGATTTGGCTAAGTTCTCTCTATTACATATTTTTCAGAATTAATTAATGCTGTTAACAGGATACGTATTTCTTTTATTGCTGCTGAATGTTTTTAAACTTTTAAAAAATAATAAAGATAGTTCACAGACTCATAATGTTCTTTCCAGAAGATTGTATCTTATTTTCCAATCTCTTCTTGTGGTTTGGGTATTAATTTGCTTATTACCTTTAGTTCTACAAATAGCTCTATTTAAATTATTTATTTTAATAGTGCTCTCTTAGTATGTGATCTAGTTTTACCCTGTAGCTTATGGATTTAGTATCTTTCCCGTATACTCGACATAGAGTTTTTATTTTCTTTCTACTTTTTCACTTCATGCTTTCATTTTGTACTTATGGATTGGCATTGATGTCAGTTTCAACATAGGAGATGAGTAAGCACAAAAATCTCAAATTCTAGGAAGGCCCTGGAGGTTACTTAAGAGACCTATGGTTGTGAGTCAGAGACAGAGCCAAAGGAATATTCTTGGTCAAGCTATTACCTGAATTCTTAAGTCTCAAGATTAGAAGAATTCAAACCTTTAGCTGTAAGCAAGACAGGAGCAAAAACATGGCCCAAGAGATACTCTCTGGAACTCAGGTTTGGGAACTGATACCAGTTTCAGGAACCAGCTAGAAATGTTTCCTTAAAGAGACAGAGGAATTATTATCTCTTCTAATTCAGAGCTCTATATCCATATTGAATTCAAGTTTTTCTATTGCTAGGCTAGGATTTAAGTAGGAACAATGTGGTACAGAATGTGATCTGTTTTGGTGAATGTCCCATGTATGTTTGAGAAGATTGTATGATCTGGTGTTCTGGAATGAAGCATAGCTGTCAGTTGTATCCAACTGATTGATGGTGCTGTTGTTTTTAAGTCAGTTTTTCAGTTGCTAGCTGAAGCTTAGAAATGCTGCTAACACATCTGATTAATCTTCCTCTCAAGTAACCAATTGATTGCTAGTGATTATTGGAATATTCTAGTTTGGTCTCTGGGATCTTTTTCAGGCTTCTGACATATATTCAATAACACGTTTTGGTGTTGCTGATTTTCATATTTGAGCATGCTCCAGGCAATGACACCTGTCAGGGGAAATTGTCTAGACTTAGAAATGCCTAAAGAGATTATTAGGTATCATTCCCAGTGCAGGACTGGGCGTTACCTAGTGGACTCTCTACTCTCTGCAGATTATCTGATTCTATAAAGGTGTACACATGTGATTTGCCTTTATATTACCTAGGCTCTTCTAGAATGGTACTGAGGTAGAAGTTTAAAAGACAATAAAGGATATGAATTTAATCGTATAGACAAAAATGTATTTTGTCTGGTAGAGATAAATTTCTGCCTAGTTATAAAAATGAGTCCACCCATTATACTTTGTTGCCTTATAGGATATTAACCAGTTTTACATCTATTAGTACATTTATTTTAGCATTCCAGATGGCTTAAATATATATGTTTCTTCTTCAAATTCTTTACTGAAGTATTTTTAACATCTTGCTGCTTTATTTATTAATTGATGAATTGCAGAAATCTTAATCATGCCTTAATTTTATATTTGCACGTGAATCATGAATTTCCCTTTGTTGAAAATTATACTTTAAAATAATGATGTCATGATAGCCATCTGTCCTTTAGTGATTATAAGACACTGATTGGAAGGTATTGTAAGAGTTCAAAGATTTTAAAATATAAAATAAACACTTCTTCAAATTGGTGAAATATGACGATCATTAAGTCATATTAATTCTTTCTCCAAATACACTTAATTACATCCCCTTTCTTTAGTTCAACTACCTTTGTCTGAGTTTCCTTGCTTCTTATCAGAAAGGTTTCAATAACTTCCTAAATGATGTCTTTTTCATTAGCCTTCATTCATTCCAGTCCATTCTTTGCAATGCTGCCTGAGAATGATTCTAAACCCAACTGTCAATGTGACACTGCTGTTTCAAACACTTCAATGATTCTACTTCTTGTTATAGTATGCTGAAATCTTCTCAATTTAAATCCTAATATCTTGCCTCCAACTTTATCTTTCCCTTTGCAAATCTCAGATTTTTTATCTTAATAGTTTTTCACTTATGATATTACTGTAATGTCTGATTAGAGATTCTTCAAGTTTCTACAATCTTATGATTGCTTCATAATACTTAGCAAAGCATATACCTTTATATATATTTTTTATTTATATTTATAAAGGTAATTTACTTTTTCACAGAAGCTTCTGGATGGCTTAAATATTTTTGAGAAATGTTACTCTTTGGACAAGGAATTTAAAATATTCCATATCACTTACTGAGTACATGTTGAGTCTTAATTAAATTCTACATTCATGTTCAAAGGCAGTAATCATATAAACATATTCTGGAGATGATTTCAAAATCAATTAAAGCAATAACTGGACCTACTTCCTCTCGTTCCATTTTTGTATATCTAGGATATAAATTACAAGAATTAAAAGAAATTTTAATAAACTACAATAACAATATATTTAATTAATTATTAGCAATTGAAGTTGAGATTTTCTTATAATCCAAGCTTAGATAGATGTAGACATTGATATGTATATAGATATAAATATAAGCATATGTGTGTTTAAAGGTTAGTGTATACACAAAACTTTCAGCTTTGACACTTGGTGTTTTAGATATAACTGAATGGAATTTTTCATATCAAAAGGAATAGGATTGAGGAAGGAATATTTCAAATGAAAACAACTTTGTATAGAAGAGTAATTTTTATTATAGACAGCTGAAAAACAAGTTACAGAGAAGCTGTATTTGAGGATCAAATAATTTGTTCTTTATATTTTTAAAGTGGTATTTGAAAAAATAGTTACCATATTAGCAAAGCTCCTTATTGACATGTATTTGGTTTTTAGTTTTCAAGTCAATAAATTATTAGGGTGGAAAAACAGATATTAGGAAAAGTGAGTTCCCATTTTTTATAGAAATAGCAAAAAAAATTTTTTATGTATGTATTATTAAAAGTAGATATTTTATATTAGAATTTTACCTTGCAGATTTGGCCTGTCTTGAGCAGTCTGTATGGACAGGAGGTCCTATTTAAATAAATTTACTCACCAAAACTATTGTGCTAAGCCAGTTCATGGATATGTCATACACTTTCTAGCTCTCTTGTTCTTCTTATGTTGTATGTGAAAGAGGGTTGGCTATATTTATTCTGCCAACTGTATTAAACAACATTTTTTTTCTCTATTTTTAAAACTAGTTTTATCTCTTGAGCTAATGTTTATACCCCGAGGATGACAGAAACAACAGAAAACAAACAACAAATGAACAATCCAAAAATCACTCAACCCTAAGTATGAGTAACTAAATTTCTTTTAGATTTAAAGCCATCTCTGTCATGTGTAATTATCTCAGCCAATTTTATTATCTAAACCAATTTCGAATTTCTGCTCAGTCATTTATTGATTCCTATCTTCCCTCTTCTCCTGCCCACCTGTCTGGCAGATATTTAAATTTTCAGTGTGTTTAAATATCATCCTGGCGAAGGAAGGAGACTTCTGGTTCTTAGGTGCTTTATTTTTAGGTTTAACTTATCTCATCTGATCTCTGAAATTCCTTCACTGATATCTACTATAATATTACTGAAACCACCTGCTCATTTGTACACCAGGCTGGCATACACTGCTGAAGTCCAGTTTCAGGTTATGAAGCTTAATTTTTCCCACTTTCTCTTCTGAAAACTGTTTCTCTTCACTTTTTTTTTAATCTCTACTGGAGGACATGGAAATCATTAAATTTCTTAGATTAGTGTTTTGATGATATAAAAGCAATGGGTCAAGGGAAAGGGGGTTGCCCAGCATAAATCAAGGCAGTGGCACAAATCCGTAATAGTAATTATTTTATTCGTCATCATTGCAAACCCAATACTTTGCAAATGACTACAAAATTCATGGGTAAAATATCCAATGAAAGTACAATATAAATGAGTGGATTTTTGATATAACAGTGTATGGCTAAGAAAGTATCCTTGCCTCTAGCTTTACTCTTTTTTTCTCTAGATTCTTTTGGCTGTTTAGAATCCTTTTTGGTTCCATACAAATTTAGGGACTATTTTTTTGTATTTTTATAAAAAATTCCATTGAGGTTTTGATAGAGATTGCATTGAAGTTTTTGCTTTAGGTAGTATGGACATTTTAACATTAAGTCTTCTAATCTATGGATGATATAGAATTTCCTACCCATTCTTTAACTCAAAATCACAATGAGATCCAACATCACATATTTTAGGATGACAACTATAAAAAAAAAGATATCAAATGTTGTAGGATATGGGAATAAATTAGAACCAATGTATATTGTTGGTGGGAATGTAGAGTAGCTGCTGTGGAAGACAGTATGGTGCTATTTCAAAACCTTAAAAATAGGCATACTATATTATCCAGCAATACCTCTTCTGGGTATCAATCTTAAAGGATTAAAATCAGGACTTTAGATATATCTGCACTCCCATGTTCATTGCTGCATTATTCACAATAACTAAGATGTGGAAAAACACTTAAAAGTTTATCATGGATGAATAGATAAAGAAAATGTAATATTTATATCACAATAGAGTATTATTTAGCATTAGATATGAGGAGATTATTTTATTTTCCTTTTTGAGGTGGAGTCTTGCTCTCATTGCCCAGGTTGGAGTGCAATGGCACGATCCCCGCTCACTGCAACCTCTGCCTCCAGGGTTCAAGCTATTCTCCTTCCTCAGCCTCCCAAAGCTGAGATTACAGGCATACACCACTATGCCCAGCTGATTTTTTGTATTTAATAGAGACGGGGTTTCACCATGTTGGTCAGGCTGGTCTTTAACTCTCGGCCTCAGCTGATCCACCACCTGGGACTCCCAAAGTGTTGGGATTACAGGCATGAGCCACCACACCCTGCTAATTCAGCATTAGAAAGGAAGAAAATCCTGGCACAGGCAGCACTATGACTGAATCTTGAAGACATTTGCTAAGTGAAGTAAGCCATTCACAGACGAACAAATACCGCATGGTGCCACTTACATGAAGAATCTAAAATAGTCAAACTTTAGAAGCAGAGAGTGTTATTGTTGTCAGGGACTGTGAGGAGGAAGAAATAAAGAGTTGTTTTTCATCAGGTATAAAGCTTAAGTTACGCAAGATGAGTAAGTTCTAGATAACTATACAACATTGTGCATCTAGTTAAGAATAATGCATTGTATACTTAGAAGTGTGTCAAGATAGTAAATATCATGTTCACTGCTCTTACCACAATTTAATAAATGATTAAATAAATAAATTCCATGTGTGGAGTGTTGGTAGAGTTACATAGAAGAATATTTACAATTATCTTTAAAGAGTAATTAAAATACTTCTGTCTTTCTCATCTAAGTGTCAGAGTGTGGCTTGAAACTTTTTAATCACAATGACATGTCACAAAAATACGTAGTATACTGAGGAAGTGAATAAGAGAAACCAGCTGTCTCATCACACCAAAAATTTGAGATATTTATGAAAATGGAAATCAAAGCCCTTTGATTTCTTTGGAAATGTCTAAATTTTTCATTAAATTTTTTATGTTAACATTAACATTTTGTTTGAATTTCTGATACACAAGGCACTAGATTTTGAATTTCTAATATGGTATTATAACTCTGTGAAGTCCCAATAACTTTGAACATATAAAGTGGTCCCAAGACCAAAGAGTTAAGGGAATCTCTGTTCTAAACACCACACACAAGCAAGGAGACGTGCAAACTTCTCAGGACCACAATTTTGAGATTAGGCCTTTCCTCAACTAATTTCATATCATCATCTTGGAAGTATCAAATATTTCTGAGAAACAAAAGTGATGTTTTCTCATTTAGGCTTTTCTATCATACATTTCTCCCACACACTTTTGATTATTTCATTCTCTCTTATTTTAAAATGCAACTTGCCTCAGCAGACTACAAGTTCTTTCTGTAAGTTTTTTTTTGTTGTTGTTCTTATCTGGAAAACCGAGTTTCTAAGACAATACCCACAGTGTAGTTTTAAAAGTTTATTTCAAAATTCAGAACTTGGAAAAGAAATAATCACCTTCATTGTTCAAAGCCATGCCTCTCCTTTCTGAAAAAATGGGTCTCAGCCATGGGGCTTTGCATTAATGGTTAAAAGACTGTACAATCATTAGGTCAACAAAGAAATTAAGGCAACATTTAAAAATGTTTTTGTAACAAATACAAATCAAAACACAATATACTAAAACCTGTGGGATCCAACAAAAGCAGTGCTAAGTGGGAAGTGTATAGCAGTAAATGTCTCTGTCAAATGTAGAAAAAATTACAAATTAACAGCTTAATGTCACTCCTCAGGGAACTAAAAAACTGAAACAAACCAAACCCAAATACAGCAGGGAAAAAGAAGTAACAAGGATCAGAGCAGAACTAAATGAAACAGACACCCCCCAAACAATAGAAAGGATAAAAAAAAATTAAAAGTTGGTTTTTTGAAATAATAAACAAAATTGAACCACTAGCTAGGCTAACCAAGAAGAGAGAAGACCCCCCTACAAAAATCTGAAAGGAAAATTAGAAATTACACCCGATACTATAGAAATACAAAGGGTCATTATATATCACTATGAACAGCTAACATTCACAAACTAGAAAACCTAGAAGAAATGGTTTAATTCCTGGAAACATCCAACTTCCCAAGATTGAATCTGGAAGAACTAGATTCCTGAACAGACCAATAATGAGTAGTGAGATTGAACCACTAATAATAATAATAAAATCTCACAACAAAAAATCCCAGACCCAACAGATTCACAGCTAAATTCTATCAAATATACAAAGAAAAACATACTAATCCTCTTAAAAATGTTCCCAGAAATCAGGAAGGAGGGACTTCTTCTTAATTCATTTTACTAGGTCAGTATAACTGTGATACAAAAATCAGAAAAGGACACAACAAAAGTGAAAACCTATAGGCCAGTATTCCAGATGAATATAGAAGCAAAATTTCTCAACAAAATGTTAGAAAATCAAACCCAACTCACATTAAAAAGACAACATAGCATTATAAACTGGGTTTTGTTCCAGGGATGCAAGGATAGTTCAACACGCATAATCAATAAATGTGATATATCACAAAAAGAAAATTAAGGACAAAAACACTTGATCATCTCAATAGACACATAAAAAGCATTTGATGAAATTCAGCATCCCTTCATGATAAAAAATCTTCAACAAACTAAACACAGAAGGACCATATCTCAAAATAATAAAGGTAATATACAACAAACCCACAGTGAAAATTATACTGAATTGTAAAAAGTTGAAAGCATTCCCTGAGAACTAGAACAAGACAAGGATGTCCACTTTCACCACTCCTATTCTAAATAATACTGAAAGTCCTGGCCAGAACAATCAAGCAAGAAAAAGAAATAAAAGACATCCAAATTGGAAAAGAGGTGGTCAAATTGTTTCTGTTTGCTGATAATATGCTCATATGTCCAAAAAAACCCTAAAGACTATACCAAAAAACTCTTAGAACTGATAAATAATTTCACCAATTTGCAAGATACAAGAATCAGTAGCATTTCCATACACTAATAATGATCTACCTGAAAATCATATCAAGAAGGCAATCACATTTACAATGGCTACAATAAAGAAAGATAGAAAGAAAAAGAAAGAAAGAAAGAAAGAAAGAAAGAAAGAAAGANCAGGAGAACCACTTGAACCCAGGAAGCAGAGGTTGCAGTGACCCGAGATTGGGCCATTGCACTCCAGTCTAGGCCACAAGAGTGAAACTCCAACAAAAAAAGAGAGAGAGAGAGAGAGAGAAATAAAGAAAAAAAGGAAAGAGAGAGAAAGAAAGAAAAAAACGAAAGAGAGAGAAAGAAAGAAAAGAAAGAGAAAGAAAGAAGAAATAAAGAAGAGAAAGAAAGAAGGAAAGAAAGAAAGAGAGAGAAAGAAAGAAGAGAAAGAAAGAAGAGAAAGAAAGAAAGAAGAAAGAAAGAAAGAAGAGAAAGAAAGAAGAAAGAAAGAAGAGAAAGAAAGAAGAAAGAAAGAAAGAAGAGAAAGAAAGAAGAAAGAAAGAAAGAAAGAAGAGAAAGAAGAGAGAGAAAGAAAGAGAGAAAGGAATATATTTAACCAAGATGGTGAAAAATCTTTTCAAGGAAAACTACAAAACTTTGACGAAAGAAATTGTAGATGATGCAAATGAATGAAAAAACATTCCGTGTTTATGGATAAGAGGAATTAATGTTGTTCAAATGATTGTACAGTCCCTTTAAGTATACAGATTTAATGAAATCCCTATCAAAATATCAACATCATCTTTTCACAGAACTACAAAAAAAGTGTAAATACATATACATTCACAAAAAACAAAAACAAAAACAAAAACAAAAAACCCTGAATCTCCAAAGCAATCCTAAGCAAAAAGAACAAAGCTGGAGGTTACACATTACCTGACTTCAAATTGTAACACATGGCTATAGTAACCAAACAGCCTGTTGTTGATATTGGTATAAAAATAGACACATAAATCAATGGAATGGAATAAATAATACACAAATAAAGCCACATATCTACAGCCAGCTGATCTTTGTCTAATCCAACAAGAACATACAGTGGGAAAAGAACACCCTTTATCATAAATAGTGCTGAAAATATTTAAGTTCCAGATGCAGAAGAATGAAAATGTACCCCTTTCTCTTACCATAATCACAAAATGGCTTAAAGACTTAAATGTAAGACCTGAAACCATAAAAATCCTTGAGGAAAACATAGGGAAAACTGTTCTGAATCTTGGTCTAATGAAATAATTCACGACAAATCCCAAAACCACAAGAAAAAAAACTAAAACAGACAAGTGAAATGCTTAAACTAAAATGCTTTTGCCTAGCAAAACAAGTAATAGAGTGGGAAGATGATCACCAGAATAGAAAATATTTGCAAACTATGTATCTGACAGAGGACTAATATCCAGAATTTGTAAGAAATATTTTTTTAAAAATCATTAAAAAGTGGGTAAATGACATAAATAGACATTTTTTTTAAAAGGAGCCATAACAAATGGGAAATGAGCACATAAAAACATGCTAATTATCATTAATTATCAGATAAATGCAAATTAAAACACACTGCCACATCATCTTACACCAGTCAGAATGGCTACAATCCAAAAGACATAAAACAACAGGTGTTGGCAAGGATGTGGAGAAAAGGAACGCTTATACACTGTAGGTGGAAATGTAACTTAATACAACCTCTATGAAAAACAGAATGAAGATTTCTCAACCTAAAATTGAAGTTTCATTCAATCCAGCAATTCCATTATTATCTTTCCAAATGAAAGAAAATCATTATAAGAAAAAGATACCTGCACTCAAATATTTATCGCAGCACTGCTCATAATAGCAGTGATATGAAGTCAACCTAAGTGTCCATCAGTGGAGGACTGTATAAAGAAAATGTGGTATATATACATAGTGGAATACTATTCATCCATAAAAAATAAAATGATGTCTTTTGCAGCAATGTGGATAGAACTAGAGACCATTATCTTTGGTAAAATAACTCAGAAATAGAAAAATACCCTGCTTTCACTTATAAGGGGGAAGTGAATAATATTGAAACATGGACATGGAGTGTGAACTGATAGACATTAGAGACACAGAAGGGTTGGGGAGTGGGAGGGGGTGGGGGTGGATAAAGATAAATCATTTAATGGGTAAAATATACATTATTTGAGTGATGGCTACACTAAAAGCCCAGATTTCACTATTATGCAACATATCTTTGTGACAAAATGACATTTGTACCCCTTAAGTTTATACAAAAAAGACCAAAGGTGGAAATATATATATTTACACATATGTTGAGCTCAAGTATTGCTTCTAAGAATATTCCTTAACCTATTATTTATCTAATTGCACTGAAATTCATAATTCACTTAATGCTATATATCTTTACTAAAATATCCCTTGATTGAGAGATCCATAACTTATTCAACTTGGCATGTTCAATAACCTGTAATGACAGTTACCTAATGTAAATATTATATAAAATATGTTTTACCAATACAGGAATATATTTCTAGCATAAACAGGTGATAGTGTTGAAAAAATGGTGAAGTCTTTGAAGTAGGCAAAAGATTACATGCTATTCTTACAATGGGATACTGGACATTGTCCAGAATACCCTTGGAGTTTTCCAATTCAATAGGGATTGGTTTCTCTTGTTGCATTTGACTGTTCTTTATTTTGAAATTTTTAGAGATAGAATTTAACTTTTATAGTGCTGATGGTGATAAAAAACAGTAAAGATGCGAGTAAACTTTTTTCCGGTAGAAATGCAAGAATGTTTTTATGACATTCTTCCCACACCAGAAGGTGATTACAAACCTCTATATTTTCTTGCTTTTTGTATATTACTCATTGTGTATTTATTTGCAAAATAATTTCAGCATTCCTGAATGTGTGTGTGTTTGTGTGTGTCTGTCTGTCTTTGAATTTCTTTTTTAAAAAATTGATACTTATAATAGTTGAGCATATTTTTGGGATATTTATGATATTTTGATACATTCATACAATGTGTAATGATCAAATAAGATAATTAGAGTACCCATCACCTCAAGAATTTATCTTTATGCTGAATTATTGAATTGCTCTCTTCTGGCATTTTTGAAATATATAACAGATCACTTTTATCTATAGTCACCCTACTGAACTATTAAACACTAAACCTTTTTCCTTGTACCTATAGGTATTTTTGTACCCATTAATCAAACTCTCTTGATTCCTTCCTTCCCTATTTCCCATCCCACCCTCTGGTAACCACTATCTAATCTCTATCTTCATGAGATTTAATTTTTTAGCTCCCACATATGAGTAAGAATATGTGATATTTGCCTTTATGTGCCTGGCTTATTTCATTTAACATAGTGACCTACTGTTCCATCTATGTGGCAGTACATAGTAGGATTTCATTCTTTTGTGGCCTAATAACATTCGTGCGCGCACGCATGCGTGTGTGTGTGTGTGTGTGTGTGTGTGTGTGCGCGCGCGCAAAAGACATTTCTTTATTCATCCATCCATTCGTGGAAACCCGGGTTGGTTCCATATTTTTGCTGTTGTTAATAGTGCTATAGTAGACATGGAATTGCAGATATCTCTTTGATACTTTGATTTCCCACACACAAAAGAGAAAGGAAATTCACACACACACACACACACACACACACACACACAAAGACACACACACACACACACAGAGTAGTGCGATTGCTGAATTACATGGGGTTCTTTTGAGAAACTTCCATGCTGTATTCATGCTACATTCATTCCCACCAACAGTGTATGATGTCTCGCCTTTCTCCATATCCTCACCAGAATCTGTTGTTTTTTTGTCTTTTTGATGAAATCCATTTTAACTGGGATGAGATCTCTCACTGTAGTTTTCATTTACATTTCCTTGATAATTAGTGATGTTGAACATTTAAAAAAATATTCTATTGGCCATTTGGATGTCTTCCTTTGAGAAATGTCTACTCAGATCTTTTGTGCATTTTTTTAATTGGATTTTTTGTTTGTTTGATTCTTATATATGAGTTTCTTATATATTCTGGTAATTATCCCTTGCCAGATGGATAAATTGAAGATGTTTTTTTTTTTTTTTNTTTTTTTTTTTTTTTTTTACCCATTCTGTGGGTTGTTCAGTTTCCTTTGCTGTGCAGAAGTTTTTAACGTAATGAAATCTTATAATTGTATTCTCACTTTTGCTGCTTGTGCTTTTGAGGTTTCACCCAAAAATTCTTTGCACAGACCAGTATTCTAAAGCATTTCATTAATGTTTTCTTTTAGTAGTTTCATAATTTCTGGTCTCAGATTTAAGCCTGTAATCTATTGAGAAATGAGGTCTAGTTGCATTCTTTTACAAAGGTTATCAAGTTTTTCCAGATCCATTTACTAAAGAGATTGTAATTCCCAATGTATGTTCTTGGTGCCTTTGTCAAAAATGAGTCATCTGTGCATGTGTGGATTTATTTCTGGATTCTCTATTCTCTTCAATTGGTCTGTGTGTTTGTTATTAAGCCCAGTGTCATGCTTTTTGGTTGCTATGGCTTTGTAGTGTATTTTGAAATCAGGTGATATAATGATTCCAACCTTGTTTTTTTTTTTTTTGCTCAAGATTGTTTTGGCTATTCAGAGTCTTTTGTAGTTCCATACAAATTTTTGAATTTTTTTTTCTATTTCTTTGAAGAATGTATTGGTATTTTGTTAAGGATTACTTTAAATTCACAAATCACATTGGGTAGTATGAACATTTTAAAAACATTAATTCTTTCAATCCATGTGCATGGGATATTTTTTTTTTCTGGTGCTGTATTCAATTTCTTTTATCAGTGTTTTATATTTTTCCTTGTAGACATTTTTCACTTCTTTGGTTAATTTTTTTCCTAAGTATTTTTTTTTGGAGCTATTATAAATTGGATTGCATTCTTGATTTCTTTTCAGGTTGTTTGCTGTTGGCATATATAAATGTTCCTAGTTTTTATTTATTAGTTTTGTACATTGCACCTTTACTGAATTAATATATCAGTTCTATTAATATTAGTATTTTGATGAAGTCGTCAGGTGTTTTCTAAATATAAGACTATGTCAATTGTGAACAAGTATAATTTGACTTCTTTCTTTCCAAACTGTATGCACTTTCTTTTTTTTTCTCTTGTGTAATGGCTCTGGCCAGGATTTTCCAGTATTATATTTTTTTAAAATGTGGTCCAAGTTGACATTCTGGTCTGATTTAGGTGTTAAAGGAAAGACCTTTAATTTTTCTTTATTCAGTCTGATGTAAGATGTGGGTTTCTCATATTTGGACTTTTTGTTTTGAAATGTTTCATCAATACCCAGTTTGTTGGGTGTTTTTATAATAAATAGATGTTGAATTTTATTGAATGCTTTTTCAGCATCTATTGAAATGATCATGTGGGTTTTGTGCTTGATTCTGTCAATGTGATGTATCACATTTATTGATTTGCATTATGTTGAACAATCCTTGTATCCCTGGGACAAATCCCACTTGGTCATGGTGAATGAGCTTTCTAGTAAGTCATTAAATTTGATTTGCTGGTATTTTGTGAGATGTTTTGCATCTATGTTCATCAGAGATATCTTTGTAGTTTTCTTTTTTGTTGTTGCTGTGTCCCTGTCTTGTTTTGGTATCAGGGTAATGCTGGACTCATAGAATGGGAATCTTCAGATTTCTACTGAGCCAGTTTTAACATCTTTTTGATTCCTTAACTTATTAATTTGTTAACATTTGACACTTGTTCATTTTATATTGGGAAGTCATGACTTCAGTTTTTAAAAATGATTCTTTATCAATAGCATATTTTCAAAAATTATCTGTATGAAATATTGTATCAATTAATCCTATTGACTTAAAAAATTACCTATTTGCCAATTGTCTAGTTATTAATTCTATTAAAATGGAGAAATTTTAATTTTCCCACAAATAACAATCAATAGGAGAAAATCTGCCAGCATATAAGGTTCTCCTTCCTTCCTTCCTTCCTTCCTTCCTTCCTTCCTTCCTTCCTTCCTTCCTTCCTTCCTTTACTTTTTCTTCTTTTTTGAACTATGTCCTCTTTATTTTAAAGAGACGTTGAACTAGTATGTACTGCCTGACCATCAAAGGATAAATAGCACTTCATTTTCTTTTATTCTGTACGTTTTTCTTTTTGTATAAAATAAGTCATTTTAGTAAGAAGTGTTCTTTAATCCATTATTTTTATCACATTTCTAGTATACCATCACCTCAAAATCTGCTTGTTTTTAGGGTATTTTAACATTGTTTTTAATATTTTGATTAGAATATATTTGGCCTAATTAGAAATGTGAAATCAGAATGGATGATGACAACACTCAACCTTCTCTTCCAATGATCTTACAGTAATTTCAAGAAGAAGTGAAAGAAACTATAATTTATTAGCCTTGGGGCAAGAGTGATTATTTTGCCATACTGGAAACTGGCAGCTCTTCTGTCTTTTGTCCTTAAGAAGTTGAGTATTAATTTTAAATATACCAAACAGACATAAAAGGCTCAGCTTGCATGTACAGAATAGAAAAACTGTTAATTTCACAAAAGGTTGCTTTTTGGTTAATATTTACAAGTAACCTCTATTTCAGTAACTTGTGACACACCACGGAGAAACATCTAAAGTGCAGACAGAATGAAACTTTTTTGTTTAATGTTATACAAAAATAGTTTTAATGATATTTCAATCAATTATATAAAAAGCTCATTTTGGGGATAGAATAAAAACACTCTACATGTTTTATTTATGGAGAATGATATGCCTGAAGCCACATGTCTACATATTAACATTTGAATGAATCAACCTTCTTTTACAAAGTAATGTTTTGTTTAAAATTTTAAATATGTCATTCTTCTGAATGTCTAAATGTCATCTTGATTTCATGGGGTACATATCTCTGATCATTTTCAAAATTCTGTTCTCAGAATGCATTGCACACTTTCCTAAATTCTATTGAATACTGGTGCTAGAAACTCCATAAAACAAAAAAGATGCATAAATTCTTCTTTGGAATGCAAATACTTTGAGTTCCTTATTGATAAAGATTAAGTGAGTGACAATGAAAGTCAATACACTACATAATAAATTACTAACTTTGTCTGGAAGATGATAGAGGAGATAGTGTCCATAAAATGTACAATTTGAAGACAATAAATAAAGGAAGTGAAGGTCTTTAGAAATATGTATTAGCTCTTGACAAAATAATTATTTCAATGATAATTTCAAAAGCATCACCACATAAGTAAACCAGCCATTAAATAAATGTGTGCTTCTT
>NW_016107337.1:7966073-7971989 GCF_001604975.1 Cebus imitator
CTCCGCCTCCTGGGTTCAGGCAATTCTCCTGCCTCAGCCTCCTGAGTAGCTGGGATTACAGGCACGCGCCACCATGCCCAGCTAATTTTTTGTATTTTTAGTAGAGACTGGGTTTCACCATGTTGACCAGGATGGTGTCGATCTCTTCGCCTCGTGATCCACCCGCCTCGGCCATATGTTTGGACTAAGTGCAAGTCCATAATCTCCCTTTTAGCATGTAATTATAGGAGTAACCTCAGAATATAAATGTCACCAGTTTCATCTTCAAATTCTGCCTACCACAGAGGAGTAGGTGAACTATTAGTAAAGAAGAAATTTACCAAATAATTGAGATAACTGAAATTACTTTAATCAGAGAAGGATAAAGGACACTTTTGTATTTTTTTAATTTAGAAAGGATGCTTCCTCAAAGGCTAGCAATATTCTATAATTTAGAAATATTTATAACTTTTAAGGCAAAATTAGAATTTATAAATAGATTAGAAGGACAAAATGCAAAATCTGCTCATGAGATCTGAAGACACCATCTCTCTGCAAATAAGTCCATTCATTCCACCTGAATTGTCTTGCTAGGTTATTCCTTCAATGGTCAAGAATGTCAAACAATCCATTGAACATATGAAACCTAAGGATGTAGATTCCTCCTTTCATAAAGAAAGAATAAACTTACTGAATTCCAGAGGGTTTTTAGAACATTAAAGTGGACATCTTCTTTATGTGGAACATATTTCATATATATAAATATATATATTTCATACATTTTTAAAATCTATGTTGAGCCAACATAAAATTGAAGTTCATTTGGAGTTCCGTATTATTTAATATAATTTATTTATTTATTTTCTTTTTTTAAATTGCATTTTGGGCTTTGGGGTACATGTGAAGAACATGCAAGATTGTTGCATAGGTACACACATGGCAGTGTGATATGCTGCCTTCCTCCCCACCACCTATATCTGTCATTTCTCCCCATGCTGTCTCTCCCCAACTCCGCACCCCCCACTGTCCCTCCCCTATTTCCTCCAGACAGACCCCTGTGTGTGATGCTTCCCTCCCTTTGTCCATGTTTTCTCATTGTTCAACACCCACCTATGAGTGAGAACATGTGATGTTTGATTTTCTGTTCTTGTGTCAGTTTGCTGAGAATGATGGTTTCCAGGTTCATCCATGTCCCTACAAAGGACATGAACTCATTGTTTTTGATGGCTGCATAATATTCCATGGTGTATATGTGCCACATTTTCCCTGTCCAGTCTATCATCGATGGGCATTTGGGTTGGTTCCGGGTCTTTGCTCTTGTAAACAGTGCTGCAGTGAACATTCGTGTGCATGTGTCCATATAGTAGAATTATTTATAATCCTTTGGATATATACCCAGTAATGGGATTGCTGGGTCAAATTGAATTTCTATTTCTATGTCCTTGAGGAATTGCCACACTATCTTCCACAATGGTTGAACTAATTTACACTCCCACCAACAGTGTAAAAGTGTTCCTATTTCTCCACATCCTCTCCAGCATGTGTTGTCTCCAGATTTTTTAATGATCACCATTCTAACTGGCGTGAGATGGTATCTCAACGTAGTTTTGATTTGCCTTTCTCTGATGACCAGTGATGATGAGCATTTTTTCACGTTTGTTGGCCTCACATATGTCTTCTTTTGTAAAGTGTCTGTTCATATCCTTTGCCCACTTTTGAATGGGCTTGGGTTGGTTTTTCTCTTGTAATTCTGTTTTAATTCTTTGTAGATTCTGGATATCAGCCCTTTGTCAGATGGGTAAACTGCAAAAATTTTTTCCCATTCTGTTGGTTGTCAATTCACTCTAATGATTGTTTCTTTTGCTGTGCAGAAGCTGTGGAGTTTGATTAGGTCCCATTTGTCTATTTTGGCTTTCATTGCCAATGCTTTTGGTGTTTTGGTCATGAAGTCCTTGCCTATGCTTATGTCCTGAATGGTTTTGCCTAGATTTTTTTCTAGGGTTTTTATGGTGTTAGGTCTTATGTTTAAGTCTTTAATCCATCTGGAGTTAATTTTAGTGTAAGATGTCAGGAAGGGATCCAGTTTCTGCTTTCTGCACATGGCTAGCCAGTTTTCCTAACACCATTTATTAAACATGGAATCCTTTTCCCATTGCTTGTTTTCGTCAGTTTTGTCAAAGATCGGATGGTTGTAGATGTGTGGCGTTGCCTCCAAGGCCTCTGTTCTGTTCCATTGGCATATATCTCTGTTTCAATATTGCCATATGTTTCAATGATCTCAGTAAGCTTTGCAGTGACAGCATAATGGAGCAGGAGGCACTGGGCAAAAATCCAAAGATCTTCGTTCAATGTCCTGTTCCAGCTCTTTATTTTACATATCCTGGGAAAGTAACATCTTTATTGTTCAATTATCTCATTCCCAAATGTAGATAATAATGATTTCTGGGCTATGTCACATAGTAGATGTGAGCCACAAATGAAAGAATCATCTAACAGCATCTTGCAATCTTTAGAGCTCTATAAAGTTATTGGTAATTATTGTTTGGTTACATATATTCTGTTAACTGAAGTTCATGGTTGCAAATGAAGCTGGTGTCTAACCAACCAATAGTCTTACCAAATATGCATACTCAGAATGAATTTTTTACCAATCTGTTTGTTTGAAAAGCCTAAATGTATAATGAGAACCCCAACATAGAGTAGTATCACAACCTTTTCTTAAAAAAAAAATCAGAGTATTTCATTCTCTTTCCTCAGTTTCTTAAGTTATTGAAAACATACATTCACTCATTCCAAATTATATGCAATTAAAATATTTATAGTTTACCCAAAATAAAATTTTCTATATTGTGTCTTTATACATAAATCAAGATACTTTTATAGTAGTTGTTATTATATAAATAACTAGTCAATGTTCACTATGTTGGTGAAACCGTCTTGACTCAATATATCCAATTAGGTAGAAATAAATATTCAGTACTTTCCAAGATGCTATAAACATGAAGAGAGTAACATCTGTGATGTCAATGTAAATAAACTCTTGTGATAAAAAGCATTTTCTGTATACTGGAAGGTTAAAATTAAAGAGGCTATACTTAATTATAAAATAATTAAGTCATTGTCTAAATTTTTTTTAGCAAGCAAAAGAGAATACGCAAATATAAACCATTTAAAATCAAAATTTTACACAAACATAACTTATGTTTGAGCATTTATTATTGTCAATGAGTTCAATCTTCATGAATGCCAAATTGAGATAAGATATATTATTAATGATTTGTTTTGTAGTTTGTGATACTGATACTGGTTTACAGGTATAGAAAAATGTTTAAAAAGTTATAAAAACAAAATCTTAGTTATACAGTAGTCAAATTATCTTGATTAAAAGAGCAAGATATTATATGGAATTAAGATTATAATTAGAACCTTTTTTGCTGAGCTTTTTCTTAACATTTTTACAATCTTCATGTGTACTATAATTACATGTAAAATTACATGTTACACTTATATGTTAATACTTATTCAGAGATTTACTTACTTATATAGTATTTATTCATGTATATTGAGTTTGTACCTACATGTGATATCTTTATCACATTAACACTCAAAATTGTATATGAGCATCAGATTTTATTTTCTTTTTTAAAAAGGCAATACAAAACAAAATCTCATGGGTTTGTATTAATAATTTATTTGTATGAATTGCTAGTAGAACTATGAGTATATTAATAAGGTCATCTTCATTGTTAAATTATCCCTTATAGGTTATAATAGTTAAAAGGCTTGGGTTTGCCCCAAGAATGTCAGCATTGGATAATTCGATAATATTTGCACTATTTTGTTTAATAAATTTCTGAATATATACACTGCTACTACGGGTAGAACTGAAGCCAAGTTCATGAGATGTTTAGTGAATAAACATAAAGCATTAGTCGATTTTCTAATTATGGATTTGTCTATAAGAAAAAAAATTCTTACTATAGGTAATTAAATATCAGTCTTCTAGCCTGAGATTTGATTTTTTAATCACAAAGAAAAAAATATGATTCCAGTTGAGAATGCTACTTCGTGCGTACCCAAATAAGGAAATGAGAATATGAAAGTGCAGGAAGAAATATGCCCTGGAAATCCCAAGTGAGTTGCTTTATTATTTTTCTGAATTTTCAGCCAGCACTGTTATGATAGGGTTAGTGCTTTTCTGCTCCCATAAATATGCCCTATTGGTGATAACACCATGAAGTTCTCTACGTCAGGTGCTTCTTACTAAATCCAATAAAAGGAAACTATTTGCTTTTTATAATATTATTATATCACTGAAAGCAGCTGTTTTCCATTTCATACATTTTTAAAATTTGAAGTCACTGTAGTCATCATTAGTATTGTTTGATATATCCCAGAGATAAAACAATTCTTGTCACCCTTCCTATGTGACATAGCTGGTCTGAGTTGGGAAGTTCAAAACAAGAAAAACTGGTTGGGAACCTGAAAGGCAAAAAATGTCTGAGGTTTATGGAAATCCATAGAAATAGGCAATGATATTGGTCTTCTAAAAACTTCTAAACCTGGAATGTGGTCGATAGTAGCTACACAAAGACAAACTGTTACCACTTCTATATTCATATCTAGTGTAACTATCCCCTGTGTTTATATTTGCTTTTATATTTGGAAAACAATAAATGACAAAGAAACTATCTCAATAAAAAACAGACAACCTACAGAATAGGAGAAAATATTTGCAAACTATGCATCTGACAAAGGTCAAATATCCAGCATCTTTAAGGAACACAAACAAATTTATAAGAAAAAAACAGTTCCATTAAAAAGTGGACAAGAGACATGACACTTTACAAAAGAAGACATATATGCAACCAACAAGCATAAAAGAAAATGCTCAACATTGCTAATCGTTAGAGAAATGTAAATCAAAACCACAATGGGATACCATCTTACTCTAGTCAAAACAGCTTTTATCAAAAAGGCAAACCATAGCCAATGTTGGCAAGGTTGGAGGTAAAAGAGAATGCTTATATACTGCTGGTGGAAATGCAAATTAGTTCAGCTATTGTGGAAAGCAGTGTGGCAATACCTCAAAGAACTAAAAACAGAACTAGCATTCAACCCAGCGATCCCATTGTTGGTTATATAGCCAAAGGAATATAAATCATTCCGCCATAAAGACACATGCATGTGTATGCTCATTGCAGCACTATTCACAATAGCAAAGACATGGATTGAACTGAAATGCCTGTCAACAATAGACTGGATTTAAAAGCATATATGGTGCTTATATACTGGGGAATGCTATGCAGCCATAAAAAAGAATAAGATCATGTCCTTTGCAGCAACATGGATGGAGCTGAAGGTCATTATCCTTAGCAAACTAACAAAGGAACAGAAAACCAATTACCACATCTTTTCACTTATAAGTGGAAACTAAATGATAAAAATGTATAAACACAAAGAAAAAAATAACAGATACTGGGGGCTACTTCAGGGGGGACAGTGGTGGGAGGAGAAAAAGAATCAGGAATAATACTTATTAACACTATGCTTATTGCTGGGTGATAAAATAATCTGTATATAAAATCCCCATGACACTAGTTTATCCATGTAACAAACTTTGTACATGTACCTCTGGAACTTTAAGTAAAAGTTAAAAGAAATAAACTATTAAAATATTGGCTGGGTGCAGTGGCACATGCCTATAATCCCAGCACTTTGGGAGGCTGAGGTGGTGGATCACCTGAGGTCAGGAGTTCAAGACCAGCCTGGTCAACTTGGTGAAACCCAGTCTTTACTAAAAATATAAAAATTAACCAGGCATAGTGGCAAACACCTGTAATTCCAGCTACTTGGGAGGCTGAGGCAGAAGAATTACTTGAACCGGGGAGGTAGGGGTTGCAGTGAGCTGAGATTGTGCCACTGCACTCCAGCCTG
>NW_016107337.1:7972029-8031351 GCF_001604975.1 Cebus imitator
AAAAAAAAAAAAAAAAAAAAAAAAAACCTATTAAAATGACAATATATACTTAGCACGGTAGCTTTGTTGAGTTGAATTTATGATTGCAGTCATGAATAATAAAACTTGAATTGTAAAATATTTTAAATTATTCTTTTGATGATTATTTTATGAATTTGATTCTGTAGAGATCAAAATTTCTGGTAACTATTTACTGAATGCCATAAGAAAAAAATGTGGCATACTTTAATCAAACCAAAATACTAGGGTTTGATAAAGCTTAATCAAATTTTTAAAACACTGTGTTACTTTGGATTTCTTATTTAAAGTTATTTTCTTTAATAAACAAAATGTTCAGTTACCTCAAATCTTGCATATTAAATCTAAAAGAAATAGAAATAATTACATCCTCAAGAACTGTTGAATCCTCCCAGACAAAATTATAGCCTCCAATAAAGCAGAATTAAGAATAAAATATTTTGACTATAAATGCTGTTTTTAACAAACTTTATAAACCGACTACATCCTCTTTCTTTCTTTTCTACCAGTTTTCTTCTTTCAACTTCCTACACATGACATACAGAATTGTTAAGCATTCAAAAACATTGGCACAGTTTTGAACACAATTTCAAGAGGGATGATAGTCAAAATGCTGTAGACTTTAATGAAGAAAGGTGTCTTTATTTCTTTTACTTCAAAAATGAATATTGATAACACTATAGAGGGATTAGATAATAAGATAATAATTGTAACTAATATAGATATTCAACCATCCTAAGACACAATGCACAAGGGTCTATGGACTTTAGTAGATTTAAATAATTATATTTAATATTTGTTTACATTTATTTACTTGCAACTACTTTGGAAGGAAATGTGAAACATTTTTTCTGTAAGAAACTCTTGTAAGATAAAATGTTAATATTTTTAATTTCTTAAATAAAATTTTCCTTCTAAATTTAAGTAAGCTAGATCCATATATTTTGTAGAGACATAGTAAGACAAAAATGTATTGGAGCAGAACAAAGGTGGAGATGAGAGAGTAAGAATTTTCAGTAATACTTGCAAGAAATGTTGAGTCTAAACCAGGGTTGTAGCTGTACAAGCATGGAAAGAAAAGATGAATTGAAGAAATTCCAGGAAATAGTATGCATGACTTGATTATCTGAATGTAGAGGGTGAAGGTAATTAGGGAGACTAAAGTTACTTCTAGGAGTATGACTTTGACAGTGGCATCTTAGTTGAGGTTGTGGAGAATAAAAAATGTATTAAAGAGAAGGGTACAGAGGAGAGATCATGATTTTAGCTGGAGTGTGCTGACTTTTTAGGTTACAACTCTTTGCATATCTAAAAGACAAGGAAACATGCACTCTACAAGCTGCTAGTCCATTAAGATATCTTCTTAAGAATGCTTTAGCAAGTTTCAGAAACCATGGACATTTTCCTTAAGGGGCACAGCTACATTGACACCATTGGAGTAATGTTGAAGTAAAAAGAGTATATGACTTAAATCCACCATGTTAGTTAAATCATGCTCTACCATTTCCTAGCAGTGTGACTTTAGCAAATCAAATCTCTCTGAACTTCAGTCACAGCATTATTGTGAGGACTAAATAATGAGCATAGCAAAACAGAGTTTCTAATATGTAACAAATGCTTCATCATGTTAGTCTTCCCTTCTTATTGACAGTGTTCTCTGTTATCTTTCCAAGTCTCCTTCATCTCTTATTTTTTCTCTGTCTTTACTACCACCACTTGGGTAAATTCATCATCTATCCCTTAAACCATTCTCAACAGTGTCTTGGCCTCCTGCACCCCACTTACTCAATGTAGTCAACGAGCAATGGTATTTAATGAGCTCTGTGGTGAATCAAATGCTGCTTTTAGACATGGGCATATAACAGTGATGCTTTAAAGTACCATTTCATTCTGATATAATATTGTTTTAAAATTCAAAATGCATTATTGTTATATAACAGATTAAATGACTCCTATGTCTTTGCCATTCTACCAGGTTAGGATATAAATTCCCTAACCAGGCATACAAAGACTTTTGCAATCAGCCCCCAGTCTTCCTATCTGACCTCATCTGCAGCTCATCCTTAAACTTTCAGATATCCTCCTCAAACTTCTAAGCATGTTACTGTTTAGTTTCATGCTTTACCTAATAAGGCTTATCTTCCTCAAACATCATTTCTTCTGCTGGTAATTCTTGATTTTTTTGTTTCTTATATTTAAAATATCTGACATTTTATGCTTATAATGGAAAATACGTGCTTGGTCTAAAGCACATATTTGACCTGTAAATGCTATCTCTGGATCATCTCAAATATAATCCTTACTTGGAGTAGCAGACTTACAAATTAATTCCCAACGGATTGTTTCAAGTCCTGTCTCTTCTGAGATCCAAGCAACCATTTCTAATTGCTGACTAGACATCTTTACCTTGATATTCCATAGATAACTACAACTAAGCAAGTTTTAGGAGAAGGAATAAATACTCATTCTCCCACTGTTTCCATTTCCAACTGGAAAAACACTCCTTAGTATAACACTTTCCATGGAGAGGCAAAACATCTGAAGTAATTGGTGATTTCCAGTAAGAACCAGTACAAATAGAAAGGCGTTTACAATAGAACAACAATAATTAACAAACCTCCAGAGTGAAAGGGGCTATTGAATAAAAAGAAAGAAAACATTTAAGAGAATCAATAGAGCAGCATTGCAGAAGCTCAGGAGAGATTTCAAAAGGAGACATGATCAGTAGTATTAAAGCCTTGGTAAATGAGGAAGATTTTCAAGGATCAGGAAGACTTGGGCATAATAACAGTAGGAACTACTGTAGGAGTAGAAAGTAACACTGTATGAAAAGAAATAAAAAAATACAGGGGGCTGACATTGAGAGGAAACAGAAATGATGTGGAGGTGGGGGCAGAGCCCAGACATGCAACCTTCTGGAAAAAAGTAGGAAGACCAGAAAGATTCAAGACCAGGTGAAGAGATGAAAGCCGTTGGGAGGGAACTTAAGAAAGCACATGCTAATATTTATTTTTGATGTGGCAGGAAATAGGTCATCTGCTAAGTAGAAAGGGCACCAAGATGAGAGGAAAGCTTGGAAAAAGTCTTAGAACATCTGTGATGGAGAACGGAAGCGACAGTCAACTGGATCTGTATTTGGGAATGATGATTGTCAGGTAGCTGCCAGTACTTAGATGTTTCCCCAGGGAATTTACAAGATGATCCACACAAAGTGTTATGTTCACAAGCCACTATACAAATTTGTATGGGATTTTCTTTTCTTTCCTTTTTTTTAAAAAAAAAAAAAAACTAAACAAAACTATCTTTATGTTTTCATAAAAAACAAAACAAAAGCCTTAATTTCTCAATTGCCACAGCCTTTGCCCCTAAAAATCTCTGTGTTCTGCAGAATTATGTAATGCTTTAGTCAAACATCTGTTCTTTATTTGTCTTTGTTTATTTAAGTTTCCACTTTATTATTTTATAAACAGTAGCACAGATAACGAAATTATGGATGGTTATTTTTGTTGGAGAAGAGTTTTAAACAGTGCTCAGCAAGAAAAAAACATTTCAGCTGTCAGGAAGAGTTTCAAAGTCTCCTTTTTGAGAAAAGACTGGTTAATTTTCATTTACTCAAGGAGTAGAAAACATGTTTTCTCTCATTTTTATTTATAAATGATGGCAGTGGAAGGCTACCAAGAGTGCTCAAAACATTTGATAGTGCAGATTTGATAGTAGCTGAGCAAAGAGAACTGATTTTGTGCTGAAATCTAGAAGATCAATTAAGGTATAATGTAACCATGCTTATATCTGGTGATGTTTGGAGGCCGATATGGATGTACTGGGGATAAAAGTAATTACACTAACATTTAGGATTTTCTACATACGTATTTGTGGTGCACTGTTTTCCATACTCCTAAAGTATCCACAAGAAACGGTGTTCCTTCACATTTCCTGGTCATACGCTGCATCCTCTTCCTTTCAAGGAGTTGAAATAAATTATCAAATTGAGGAATTTTGTGAGAGGAATTGCCATACAGGGCTTAGCTTTTTGGTCCTACTTTGTTTCTAGGGACCTGTCCATGACACAAATTTTTATAAATAAGGCCATCACATAGTATGGCCTGAAGTTGTTCTCTTCCTGGGACCAAGTAAATAAACACATCAGCTTAATTTTGAAGTTTAGGATTTTAAAATACCATTGTTGACATACACTGAAGTGATATCCTGAAACTTAGCATTTTTATGGTATTTCACTCTCATCTCATAGTTTGTCTCTCTCAGTGGACACAAAGCTTAGATGAGGACAGAAGGTTGTTGCTAGTTTAAGATCAATTAATATCCTTCACCAATAAATGGCCTGATGTTAAAGCAGGCAATTAATGTTTATATATACTTACAATCATCTCTATGCTGTAATTTCACAGTATTTTGGTGGTATCTATACCATGTAATTTAACTCATTGTTAAAATGGATAAAATGTTTATTGCTTATTCATGCGTATGCCCAGTTCCCAGTTCAGTGAGTAGCATATAATAGATGCTAAATAAATATTAATGGAAAAATAAATTAGTGGAATTCAAAAAGTATTTTAAAAATATCAATTCTGTTCCCTTTCCTATTACTTTAGTTTAAAAATAACCAAACATGAAACATGATATATGATTAAAAATTATAATACTAAGCATTTGAGAGTTCTTCTATGTCATATATCATACTTTGAAAAACATCCTATATTTTTCAATTAACTTGTTATTTTACAAGTATTAGGTGTAACTCTTAATTTAAAAATAGTAATTTTCATTAGACATGCTGATCAAGAAGTAGCAGGGATAGAAAGTCATACTATTTATCCAAAATAGAGGGGAAATACATGGAAATCAGAGGTGGCATGATGTGTTAATCATAGTGAAACTGTTGTTATGTGTTGTTGTTGATAAATGAATGCCATCAC
The DNA here is from genome assembly GCF_001604975.1 of Cebus imitator. Classification (NCBI taxonomy): domain Eukaryota; kingdom Metazoa; phylum Chordata; class Mammalia; order Primates; family Cebidae; genus Cebus; species Cebus imitator. The sequence continues at coordinate 7,976,982 of NW_016107337.1, forward strand.
TAGATATAACGACATCTTTCACAGTTTAGGATTTATTCAGATTTGGAGCTAGAAGTTAACCATAAATTATAGATAAAATGCTATTAGAAATAAAAGTAAGAAAACTGGTAATGATTTCAAAGACAAATAGATACAAATCAGCATTTCCCTGAGTTTGAAACCACATAGTTTAAAACCTTCAAAGAACTAACTGGATTTCCAATAAAAGCTGCATACACATAGGCACACAATGTTTTGAGTGATCAGAATCTCCATTTTCAGAAAGGAATTTGAATGGAATGTAGTTAATCTAAGGAAAGTTAATTTGAAAAATAGTAATGAGAACATGCGGTGTTTGATTTAACAATGAGAACACATGGACACAGGGGAGCACTACACACTGGGGTCTGTTGGGGGGAAATAGTGGGGGGACAGCAGGGGGTGGGGAGTTGGGGAGAGATAGCATGGGGAGAAATGCCAGATATAGGTGAAGGGGAGGAAGGCAGCAAATCACACTGCCATGTGTGTACCTATGGAACAATCTTGCATGTTCTTCACATGTACCCCAAAACCTAAAATGCAATTAAAAAAAAAGCTTATCAAAATAAAAAAAAAAAGAAAAATAGTAATGAGACTGGAAAGAATTTTTCACTCCAACTGTGAAGACAACAGTTCATACAAGTCCCTGTGAGAGCATAAGCCCATCCCACTATTACAAGAGAGGCCTTTGCTTTAACTTTTGGCATTGTTTGTGTGGACTTAACTTATATAACGACAAGGTGATCTATATACTTCATGTACATTTACAATCTCTTTATGTAATACATTTTTTTTTTTTTTTTGAGATCTCAGTCTTCACTCCAGGTTGGTATGTAGTGGCACAAACATGGCTCACTGAAGCCTCAACCTCCCGGGCTCAAAGGATCCTCCTGCCTCAGACTATAGGGCAAAGCCGCCATACCCAGCTATATTTATTATTATTATTATTCTTGAGAAGGGTCTTGCCATATTACCCAGGCTAGTTTTGAACTCCTGGGCTCAAGTGATCCTCCCATCTCAGCCTCTCAAAGTACTGGGACACTCTTTTCATATAACAACAAACCAAAATATTTTAATTGTGCTGGTGAGTTCTATAAAACAGATTTATCTATCTTGAGAAAGATGTTTGATATGATCGAGCATTGTTGTAGAGAACAAATTACTATCCTTATAAACAACTGGTGTAATGTTTATTTTCACCTGAACACTTCAAACAGGTATTAAAACTCATATTTTAAATTTGAGTGAGACTGGACATTCCAACATTAATTTATACAACCAATAAATGGGTTAATACTTTATCAAATATAAAGTTACATGGTCAAACAATACAGACAAAGTGCCATAGGCATTAAGAGTTGTGGCAGAATTGTTTATTTTCTTTCCAGACTGATGGTAAATCCATGTTTTTATTTTCCATGATATTATATGGGCCCACCTTCCTGATATCAATGATCTCAGAAGGGCTAAAAGTTTCTTGATAAAATGCAATCTTTGTAAACCTGTTTGTGTCTGGATTTGAAAAGAGTTTGTAAGGTTTTGAAAAAGTGTAATTATCCTTTCCTAACCAGCGATATATTCAATAATTTATATGTAGCAAGACGGACATTTCCATAGTGCTTTTTGTTTTCCATAATAAAAGCTTTAAATCTTCCCCTTTTTTTTTTTTGGTAGAAATTTAATTTGTGGGCTGGGTGTGGTGGCTCACGTCTGTAATTCAAGCACTTTGGAGGCCAAGGTGGGCGGATCACCTGAGGTCGGGAGTTCAAGGCCAGCCTGACCAACATGGTGAAAACCCGTCTTAAAAAATAAATAAATAAAAATAAAAATAAAAATAAAGAAATTTAATTTGTGTTAGAAAGGAGCTAGATTATTTAAGATATTTTAGAACTATGTCAAACTTTAGAAATTCCAAACAATTCATTTAAGTTATAATTATATAACATAAGAAAAATCTGGCACAAGTATACCTTTCAATGATACAGTTTCACAAAAAAGTCACATTATTTTCTTTATAAAATTGTCCAAGGAATTTACGTTTAATCATAAAAAAATGTTTATCAATACATAATCTTGGTGAAAAACACAACATCGTTTTCGCAGTTGGCATACCAACATAAGTTAAATAATAAATATATCTAACTTGTTTTGAAGTGCTTTCCTTATGTCAGAGGCATTCGAACTAGAGTCACTCCATCTTGAGTGAAGGCTAGAAAAAATGAGGCTGGGACTTGCTGGGTGGGTAGCATTGTCAGGAAGTTTGGTATTCCTAGCCTCTAGATATTTATGGTTAATGGAACAGATTGATAGTGTTTACTAAAAAGACCCAGACTCAGGAATGTCCTGATATCCTGATATCTTGAGAACAGAAGCATTCTTAATTTTGCTTTAAAGACAATTATATTGGTTTTTGCAAAACATAGTAATTACAAAAGTTAATCCTTCATCACAAACCCTTGTAGCAGAGCACATCTCCTCGTGATTTTTTGTTGTTGTTGTTATCCTATATATAAATAAGCATTGTACCTAAGGTGAGCATATTCCTCCTCCTCATTTTTGTCCATAGACAAAAATGCTCCATTTTGTCTATGGACTAGCTATTTCACCACCTTTTTTTTTTTTTTTTTTTTTTTTTTTTTAGATGCGGCCTCGCTCTGTTGCCCAGGCTGGAGTGAGTGCAATGGTGCTATCTTAGCTCACTGCAGCCTCTGACTCCCAGCTTCCAGCAATTCTCCTGCCTCAGCCTCTTGAGTAGCTGGGATTACAGGTACACACCACCATGGCTGGCTCATTTTTGTGTTTTTAGTAGATACTAGGTTTCACCATGTTGGCTAGGCTGGTCTCGAACTCCTGACCTCAAGTGATCTAGCCACCGCAGGCTCTCAAAGTGCTGGGATTACAGACATGAGTCACAATGCCTGGCCACCACTTTACTTTCTTAGTAAACTGGCTTTCACTTTGCACCGTGGACTAATCCTGAATTCTTTCTTGTTCGACATCCAAGAACCCTGTCTTGGGTCTGGATAGGGACCCGTTTGTGGTAACACTGAAAGAAATTTATTCTCCCCAATTACAGAAGTTTGTAATACTTCAGAATATAATTTGTTAAGGTCTAATTATTTGTATTTCCTACCAATGATTTTGTTCTCATTATCAAAATAATTTAAATATTAATCCTAGCTAATATATTTATTTTTTTTTGCAAATAAGAATATGTATAGGAAAATATTAGTAAACATTGAATAATAATGATTTATAAGTAAATTTGCAAAAATTTTACCAGATTTACCACATTTAATTACAAAGATTAATACTACATCTATTAAGAAGCCTTGGAGATTCTTAAATGTGGTCTGTAATCTAAACTTATACCTTAAATTCCCAAATAAATGTAGGTCCATTTTCCAAATTATGTATAATAAAACAAATTTGTCTTGTAATCATGAAAAGAAAAAGTTAAAAGGCTTCTTAAAAGCGCTATTTATATACAGTCGTTTCTTGAAGAGAATTGTTTGTAGTACCTGCACATGTACCAAAATTGATATGTACTCAAGTTCCATAGTCAGTCCTGCAGAATCCATGTGTATGAAAAATGGGTCCTCCATACATGTGGATTTCGCATCCACAAATACTGTATTTTTCAACTCATGTTTGGTTGGAAACAATCCACATATAAGTGGACCTGTGCAGTTCAAACCCATGTTGTTCAAGGGTCCACTGTGTGTGTCTGCATGTATGTATTTAGAGACAGAGCTCGAGTATCTTTACCTTCCTTGTAAAGGAATTGCTCTTTTGTCAAACTTGTTAAGCTGATATCTTTCAGTATCAGTTTTTCAATTAGTATTTGTCTGAAGCTTTTCATTTTTATCAAAACATATAAGGAAATTTAACAAAATGATAAAGTTTTCAGTATTCTGAGTTTCAGAACTGCATTACTCCAGTGGTCAATTTTAGAATAGGTGTGATGTGGTGCTGAGAAGAATGCATATTATGTGGATTTGGGGTGGAGAGTTCTGTAAATGTCTGTTAGGTTTGCTTGTTCCAGGTCTGAGTTCAAGTCCTGGATATCCTTGTTAATATTCTGTCTCGTTGATCTGTCTAATATTGACAATGGGGTGTTAAAATCTCCCACTATTATTGTGTGGTAGTCTGTCTCTTTGTAAGTCATTAAGAACTTGCCTTATGTATCTGAGTGCTCCTATGTTGGGTGCGTATGTATTTAGGATCATTAGCTGTTCTTGTTGCATTGTTCCTTTTACCATTATGTAATGTCCTTCTTTGTCTCTTTTGATGTTTGTTGCTTTGAAGTCTATTTTATCAGAGACGAGAATTGCAACTCCTGCTTTTTTTTGCTCTCCATTTGCTTGGTAAATCTTCCTCCATCCCTTTATTTTGAGCTTTTGTGTATCCCTGCATGTGAGATGGGTTTCCTGGATTTAATCTTTAAATATAATTTGGACAATTTTTGTAGAAGTGTAAGTTGATGCTTTTCGTTTCTTATGTAATTGTTAGTTTACAAGGACTTTGACTTTCTAGATTTGTATGAAAGCTTAAGAACATAATTCTTGAAAAGTCAAAAAGTATCCATGTATTTTAAAAATTGATTCAAAAATTAGAAAATATGTTTCTAACCTATCAATCAGGTGCTAGTTCCAATTTATTTAAATATGTCTGCTAAATTATCAATATTACTTGTCACTTACTTTAGGTTTAGGTGAAATATATTTATAACTCCAGAGACTACAATAAAACTTTATTTTGTATAATCTTAAAATTTTTCCCTAAAATATCAAATTCTTAAGTATGGGTTTACAAATAATGATTTGCCAATTTTATCAAAGATATAAATGTCATGACTCTTACATAATTTATACCATGTAACAGTTAAGCATACACTTTACATAAATTTTGTGTACTTTATTACTGTAAACCATCACAATCTGAAAACCTTCTCATATATCTTTAATCTTTGATTATTTCATGGTCTTTATAACCTCCACATGACCCAGCTTGACTGAAGCATAGAGAGTTTCTTCATGACTATAGAACCCTGGCTTCTCTAGAGCATTTGCTTAGAAAACCTGTAGTTCTAAATTCTTTCTCTGCCCCTTTGGGATGTAAATCTTGTAGGACCCAGCAATGTCTTTCTCAAAGATTTGGGAGCCATCCTTTGAAATGGAATCATCAGGGAAGAGAGTAACCTATCTCCCAGTTTCTGCAGGAGGGTAGAAATCTAAGTTCTATAAGGGACAATTAGTAAACACAGATGGTCTAATCACATCAACCAACCTTGCTTCTCAAGTCCTCCAGGTTCTTTTTAATTAGCTCATTCCATCACTTAAAAATAATTCCTCCTTTTTGTTTTAGCAGAGTTGAGTTCAGCTTCTGTCGTCTATTATTATAGTCTTGAGTAAAGACTGTTGGCTGATTTAATTGTTCCAGGGATTTTTTTTTTTTTTTTAAATTTACATTCTTATCCAAGCTTTGTGGCCTGAAATGGACTGATGTGGGGCTTGAAATATGTTGGGAATTGTTAACACATTAGCATCCTGACTTCCTAGGAGGTCACAAAAAAAGGTTATAATTTGGTCAAAAATTCACTCTATGGATGTTGTTGGAAATGCAATTAGTTTGTAACTACAGGAGAATTTTAGTTTTTAATTAGGAGTGAACCCAAGGAGAGCAAATATAAAGAGCTTAGACTTGAGGGACTGTTACTCCATACAGATCCTGGAAAGTATAAATCCTGAATCCAAAGACAAAATAAAGTTTACTGTCTTATGTCTCAGGAAATAATGGGGTAGAAAATGTGTTTTATGAATAATACTTTAACTTTGTGGCCTTACAGGAAGTGTTAAGTGTGTCAATATGGGCATTTTAAAAATAAAAAAGTTCTATAACATCATTTTACTGAAACTAGTTTTTTTCCTTTTATTTCATTTGACTTATTAGATTTTAAATTTAGATAAGCAATCAATATATTATGAAATCAGGGGATAGAGAAAATAATCTATGTAAAATCAAAAGCTTCCACATGCCCTTATATTCTTGATCTGGTATTTCAACTTTTAGAATAAAATTTTAGCCTATGGATATATTTACCTATGAGAACAAAAATATATTCCACAGATGTCCATTGCAAAATTATTTGCATTATAAACCTAAAACATTTGATAGAGGGGCATTTATTTAAAATATAGTACGCTCATATAATAGGATACTAAGCAGGCACCAGAAATAATCATGAGATATATTGCGTGATAGATTGTTGTGCTGATACATTACCAAGTCAAAGAGGCAGTGTGTGTGTGTGTGTGTGTGTGTGTGTGTGTGTGTGTATACAGATGCTACTCCACATGCAAAGCGCCTCTTGATAACCCATTGTAAGCTAAAATTTGTATGTCAAAAATTCATTGGTAAAGCTAACCTATTGGACATTATAGCTTAGTCTAACCTATCTTAAATGTTCTCAGAAGACTTACATTAGCCTATAGTTGGGCAAAGTCATCAGAACAATGTACAGAATCTTTTTTTACTCTCGTGATCACATGGTTGACTGGGAGCTGCAGCTTCATGCTGCCCAGCATTGAGAGGGTATTATGCTGCATAGCTCTAGTCTGGGACAAGATCAAAATTCAAAGTCCAAAGTATGGTTTCCACTGAATGTGCATTGCTTTCACACCACTATAAAGTTGAAAAACCATTGGGTTGAACCATATTAAGTCAAGAACCATTTGAGTATATATTTTCATGTGTGTATATGTGCATGTAATGAGGTCATATGCATAAAGAAATCTATCTGGGAAATACACAAGGAAGAGTTAGTGGTATGACTTCCAGGAAATTGATCTCAAATTAAAAAAAAAAAAATAAGAGTGAGAGCTTACTATTTCTTATTGAACATTCTACTACATTGTTTAATTTTTAAAAATGAAATTTATATATGCTAATCATGATTACTAAATTTAATTATTTATTTAAAAAGTAAGTGCTCTTGTTCATAAACTCTTAAATCTGCAATTGTAGCATCTAGTGGCATAATGAGGAATGTTTCCCATATAATTTTTTATCAATGAAGGGCATCACCTTCAATTGTTGGAGGTTTAATAAAACAGGGATCTTTTGATGTGCATGGCAGATGTATCCCTGGCAGGATTAACATCTTGTATAATTTTAACTGAAGCCCTAAGGTTTCATCTTATATCAATGGGCACTAGATCACATCTGGATAATCAATACATGTTAAGCGATTTTATAATAAAACTGACAACTGTATTTTGAATTTCAGAAAGGCAAACATAGATATTTTCTAGTACTATTTACATGGAGACAGCAGAATGTAATCAGTTGGATAAAAACAAAAATACACAACTTGGATTATTGAATTTAAACAGTCAATACAGTTTAAAGCAATTAACATGACACATTTGGGGGCAATGGGAAGTGTTGTGTCTTGGAAAGGGCAGTGTGGGCTTGTTAAAGAATCCGTGACATGAAGAGAGTTCACCTAAGTTATATGCACTGAGCGTGAAATGGGAAACGCAGCACTCAGAGCCACACGTTAAGATCCTCTTATCTCCCCACAGAAGGAAACTGAACTTTATGTGTTGCCTGTGCTGCTGAGGCAGCCTACTATGTTTATCACAAATAAGCGCTGGGAGTCTAGTTAAAAGGATTTTATACTCTTTTGGCCTCAGAGGAAAAACAGCTGCAGGAATATCCCCCCACCATCACCAAACAAAATCTATTAAGCATCCACAGCCACATGGATTCTGTCAGAAATTGGCTAATGGATATCAACTCCAAACACAGCTAGTAGAAGGGTAAATGAACATTTTCTACCTTGTATTCCTATTTTTCTTAGAATACACTGATTTTTCAGGGTATGGAATATTGTCTGTTCCTCTATTTCAAAAATGACAGCAGCTACCAGCAACATAAGTAAAAATCCATTATTTATAAAAAGTTATCAGCATTTCAAAGTCACCAGACAATTTACCTTCCTGAGCCACTTAGCCAGGTTGGCTCATTTGAAATTATATTAAGTGGAAACCACAGAAAAATCAAAATTTTCCTTTTATTTTTCCTTATCCTTTAGAAATCTCATATTTATCTATTCTTTAAGCTTGTTAGCTTCTTTTCCCAATTCATACTGGCCAGGGGCAAATTCTTCAGGAGGAGAGAATCAAAGTTTAAATGTCTAGGTCAGTGCTTCTCCTCAAGATGTTATAAATGAGTTGATATTACAATTAAAATCAGGCCAGGTTGACATCTGCAGACAGAGACTGTATTTATATTAAGTTCTCTTGACAGTTGATGACATCATATGAGCCATTTCCAATGATCTGAATAATAACCTGGTAAACCTGCTCCCGAATCATAAGTATCATTCTGAAAGTAGCTCTGACTTATTCAGGAAATTCTGGAATATAGGGTATGAACGACTGTTGTGTCTTATAAAAACAAAGGAAAAAGTGACCCAGAAGAAAGTATCTTCTTACTATACTTCAGTATTTTCTGGAATTGAAGCCCGGCTGTAAGACTTCTTATGTAGAACACTGAATATTCTAAAGGACTGGTTTTGGTTTTAAATATCTGTATCTGAATACACATTTTTGAAAACTAAGGCCATACTTCCTTTAAGCAAAGACCAGAAAGTAGATAATCAAAGTTACTATAATAAGGAGGCCCTATTAGATGGGAAAATTAATTCAAGTCAAATGAATCCAGTTTCTTTAATGTATGCAGATTTTTACAGATTAAAAATGAATCAAAACTTTAGAGAAGAGTTTGATGAACCTGACACATTAAGATAGGTTGTTGATTTTCAGAAAAGTCTTGCAATTTGTTAAAAATAAAGTGCCAGAAATATTAGAGGCACCGCTCCTAATGATTTCATAGCAGTATTTCGGCCTCAGAAATTACAAAAATTTTGAAAAGATCCAGACATTCCTCTGAATTATATAATTTATATCTCAGGCTGTGCATAATATGGGTAAAATATTCCTTAAATCACATAAATAGACAGAGCTGAGATTAAGAACAGGATAGAAAAATAAAAAAAAAGAATTCAGCAGAATCCTCAGTATATTTCTATTAACAAAAGACTAATAGATGACACTAAAACTGCAGTGCTCTTTGGAAAGAATGAGAAAATATGCTACTCACATCTTTCATTATTTCTCTATTTTTTCAGCTTCACTTGTAATTTCTCTTAAAAATATCCAAATCCTTAATTATTGTGTTTCATGCAGAGAAAGATTTAGGGAAAACATTGATCATCTCTATAGATATGCACATATTCAGCTCCAGTATCAGCACTGGCAGTAACCTAAATCTAAACCTAAATCTAAACGTCACTACTGGGACAAAGAATTGCATGGGCCCGAAGGGAAAAAGCCTTCTGGTATGGCCCTTTATTTCCTGTTAGGATCCAAGATGAGGACAACTTACTCATTTATTGTGACGATGAGGCAAAGACAAAACACCAGTTCTCCAGAGACACCAAGTGGAAGCTTGAACAGAGCTAGACGCTTGGTAATGTTTTTGTGCCACAGAATTAATCCTGGTACAACTGACCCCCAGAATTTCATTGACATAAATAAAAAATCTCTTACGGTTTACATTGATGTCTAGGCTTTCTGTTACATTTAATCCAAAGCACCTTAACTAATATAAATAGCTTCTCACAAAATTAGAAAAACTCTTAACATTACATAAAAGATCTCCCACAATAGGGTCCTGGCTACTGCACTTCTTGCTGTACTTCTTGGCATACAGAGAAACAATGCCTTTTGTTTCTGTCTCATTTTCCTGCAATTGTTACCTCAGTGTCTGTCATATCTACTTCTTCCTAGCTTTTGCCAACTTCATTGCATCATTGTTTTCTTATTCTTCTTACCCCTCTGGTCTCAGTTTAAATGCCCCCTCTCAGAGATAATTTATCTGATCATTCTAAACAAGGAAATTGATCTCACCAAAAATATTTTTCTGTAACTTGAACTATAGTTTTTGTGTTTACTTCATAGCACTATTTAATCATGTTTTAAATGTGTTTGGGATTCCTTTAGCTATATCACCCTACAGCACAAATCACATGAAGGTAGGAGCAAATGTGTTTTAATTATTTATGATACTTGGCTCCAAGCCAAGGGATCTCTAGTGCATGATAGGTACTTGATAAATTCTTGTTCAATGGATGGATACATAGGGCTACTGATTGATGCTCCAAAGTAACACACATATAGATAAGACCCATTTAAATAGTTTAGCCCCTTGGAAAACTAACCATCAGCATAATGAAGTCTGAGTTTGATGCTTAAGTGAAAAAAAATATTATTTCATAGTGTTATCTTCCTGCAAACAGTATTGTTGTCAAATCACTGAGGTCCTATGATGTTGGCATGGTGTATTCTGATTTTCTTTGAGCATTTTTTGTATATTTATTACTTCCACTAGCAAAGAAGTTTGATTCACTATGCTTATTTCACTTTTTATTTGATTGTATACCAAACCAATTCCTGAGCATAATTTATTTGAGGAGCATTGTTATGCGCTTCTCCTTTACTAATTTATATCTCTTTTGTGAAACAGTATGACATCTTTCCATTAGCTCTTACTTTAAAAGTATGATTACTATGCTGTATTAAGTGAGAACAAATCTTACACAGGATTTTTAAAAGTGTTGTGTATGGGAAAATCATTCAAATAATACCAGGAAAAAAGAACAACTTGTAATGAAGGAGCAGAAATAATGACACCAGTTAGATTTCATTATTAGATGTGTCTGTTAGAAATTAGATTTAACTGTAGGTAAAGAAGTCCCCAATATAACAACATAATCAAATTGGAGTTCTATTTTTTCTATATAACAGAGAAGTTTTTAATGTTATATTGCTTCAGTGGCTCATAGATATTAGGGACAAGATCTATGATTATTCTATACTTTTCCTTATGATAACCTTACAATCACAAGATGAACACTGAACTCTGGTCTTCACTTCTGCATTCCGATTAAAAGTAAGGGTATAAGAGTCACTTGAATAGAAAAATTATCAAGTGTCTTCCACTTACATTTTATTGGCAAGAACTCAATCATATGATGAAGCCTAGCTGCAAGGCTGGTTAAAAATACATATTTTTAAAATTATTATTATGGATACGCCAGGGAATGAGGGTTATGTTAGTGAAGAAAGGAAGAATGGCTACTTGATGGATACATCATAATATTGCCAAAGTGACATTTGTGTCTAAGAAGGAAATACATATTTAAGCTTACTGTATGTGCTTGATGACCATATTCCTAGTGCCACACTTGAACTTCCTCACTGGATAGAGTATACATTTTACAATGAAGACCACACATCTCGCTACCCACATGGAATGACTGTGCAAAAAAAAATAGGGAGATACTTAAAAGGCTTTCACTTCTGTTTATGACCAAATAATATTCTCTTTATGAATTTAATTTGATAATAACTCATTGTGGAAACAAAACCAGGTTCCAAATTTGCCACTTACAGGAACTGCATTGCAGGACAAGGAGAGTACTCTGAGAACCAACACACTAGAGTTCCTTGTTCTAGACAGGTTACAGACTCTCCTTAAAATAGAAGGAAAGAAGTTTTCTTCCCCAGACTGCCATGGAATTAAAAGGGAAGGGCATCCTCTTGAACCATAAGTGAAGGAGGAAATCTCTTATGACACCTGGCAGGAGAGGGCAAGAAGATCCTTTGCCATAAATTGGCAGACATTAGAAAGCTATTTTGTGGGACTGCTGATAACAATATTTGGAAAGGATGAAAATGATCAGGAATTGCTAATAATTGATGAGGGTTTTTTTTTCTTTTTCTTTTTGTGACTCAGGTATTTTGCAGTGTTTTGTTCTGAGAGGAAATTTTCTTCATCGAGTTCCACCTGAGACCATCCAGCTATTCAGTATTCAGGGCTTAGTAGTAAAAAATGGAGGCTTGGTGCAGAGAGATTGGAGGAAACAAGAATCTCAGAAGCAAGGGATTAACTAGGAGATTATCTAACTAATTAGAGTAGAGATTAACACAGGAGAGCAATTACAGTGAAACAACTAATTCTGAAATAACATCTGTGTAATTATTTACATTAGAAACTATAAAATACGTATTAGACAAGAACACTTAGACCTATAGGAAGCTACTTTTAAGACCATTTTTAAACAGGTATGCTAATGAATTATTATATATTATTGCTTAATTACCAACCTAAATATATTTGGCAGAATTTAATAACATCATTATGAAATATCCAGACAATGGTATAACAGATTAAATGGGGAAAAATAGATGACAAAAATGAAAGAGCCAGAACTTAACCTATTGGGTATAATTTTTATCTGGTTCTTACATTGTAGAGAGAAAATAACATTAGTAAACTTCCAAAATACATTCAATGAAATTGGATGCTCCTGATATAGAAATATTTCTTGATAATTTGAGACAAATTTTAGCTATAATCCATATTGTATAATTCCAAACAAGTTTTTAATCAAAATTGCTTTATGGAAAAATACTGCATACTTTTTTTCCAGATAAGAAACCTTCATTAGCCTTTTGAGAATAAATTCCAAATGAACATTCACATATCTAATGATGGTTTTAAAAACTATTTAAAAATTAGTATGGAATCAAAAAAGAGCCCAAATAGCCAAGGCAATCCAAGCAAAAAGAAAAAAGCTGGAGGCATCATGCTATCTGACTTCAAGCAATACCACAGGGCTACACTAACCAAAACTACATGGTACTGGTACAGAAACAGACACATAGACAAATGAAAAAGAATGAAGAGTTCAGAGATAAGACTGCACACCTACAATCACCTGAGTTTCAATGAAGATGACAACATTAAGAAATGGAGTAAGGATGCCCTATTCAATAAAGGGTCCTGCCTTCACTGGCTAGTCATATGCAGAATATTGAACCTAGACCCCTCCCTTACACCATATACAAAAGTCAACTCAAGATGAATTAAAGACTTAAGTGTAAAATCCCAAACTATAAAAGCCCTGGAAGGCCACCTAGGCACTATCATTCTGGATATTGATACAGGCAAGAATTGAAAGTGGAATAACATTTTCAAAGAACGGCCAGAAGGCCATGAGTGTGTGGAGTAAAGGCAGAGGGAAAAGGTTTTAAGAATATCACCATTTTACAGCAATAATGCACCTGAGAGGAGATGCCTTCCTACCAACTGAAAAGCATCAAGATATCACCCTACAGCACATGAGCCTGGTTTTCTCACAACTGAGCCAGTAAGCAGAAAAATAAAGGAGGCTAATGAGGAGTAGAGACAATAATAAACCAAAATTTGTTGAAGAGCAAATCTGTAAAGTTCAAAAGTGATAATTATTTGCTAGGCATGTTTTTGGCACACTTTCTGAAAGCCACTGGAACACTGACAGTATTTTGTCGTCTTTTAAAAAGAAGTATTCTTAATACTAGACGCAAATTAGAGTTACTGGAAAACTTATAAAAAATACATATGTTTAGGTTCCAATTTGAATTGGGTTCTGATCAAATCAGAATTTATGTTGGGTGTGGCCAAGTCATGAGAATAATTTAAAAGTTCCCTAGGTGATTTTAATGCAGCTGTTTGAGAATTTTCTCAATTGAAGTAAATGTCAACTTTTTAAAACTTGCCTCTGAGATGAGCACCCAGAGGAAAGAAAATAGACTAAAAACTAAAATAGGTAACAGCAACAGTGCCAACACATCCTGAAACCATTCCATTAAAAATGTGAGAAAAATCTCCTACTAGAAACACACACATAAAAAGATAGTTTTGAAAAAAATAACTTAATAAAGGAATTAAAATTTAACTTTTTGATCGAAATAAAATTGTGAAAACCTGGAAGCTATGAAACAAGAGATTAAGATTAGATGAATATAATAGAAAATTTTCTGAAAGTTTGGGAAAAAAATTTTAAAAAACCAACAAAGTCAAAAAACATGATTAATTTAGACCTGGATGAAGTTGAATTGACACTATAAATTTGTGTTTGTTTATTTTACAACCAAATTTATCTTGGTAGAAATCTGCCACTATATTTCTTTATTTTGTCCACTATATTTTTAGAAAAGTATTGTTTTTTGGGGGTCTAATTGGGAAACACAAAATTCAGCCTGTTAAAGTATACAATTCAAGAATTTTAGTATATTTACAAGGTTGGGAAGTTATCATTACTATTTAATTCCAAAAAGTTTTTATTACCCCAAAGGCAATCCTATGCCCATTAGCGGTCCCTCCCCAATGCCTCTCCCTTCAACCTCTGACAAACACTAATACACTATCTGCCTTTATGAATTTACCTGAGAACATTCCATATATTTAATTTTATAACAGGTGGCTTTCACTGTTTGGTTTATTTCATTTAGCATAATGTTTTTAAGGTTCATTCATGTTGTACCATGTTTCAATATTTACTTTCTTTTATTGCTGAATAATATTTCATTGTGTGGACACTACTTTTTGTTTGTCCATTAATCAGTTTGTGGGCATTTGAGCTGCTTCCACTTTTTGGCTAGCGTGAATGATGTTTCTATGAACATTCATGTACAAGCTTGTGTGTGGACATAAGTTTTCATTTGTCTTATATAGATAACTAGGAATAGAATTGGTGGGTTATATGGTAACTCTATGTTCAAATGACTGTGAGACTCTTTTCCAAAGTGGCTGCACAATTTTACATTACCTTCAGCAATTTATGAGAGTTCCAATAGCTCCCCATCCTCACCAACTCTTGGATTTTGTCCAGCTTATGGATTATATCAAATTAGCCAGTATGAAATGTTATCTAATTATAATTTTGATTTGCATTTCCCTAATGAGTAATGATGCTAAGCATTTTAGTTGCCATACATTTTAGTATCAGCTTATCAATCTCTGTAGAAAAGGCAACTGGGGTTTTAATAAGCATTCTGCTGAATTTGTATCAGTTTGGGGAGTATTGCCATCTTAATAAGATTAAGTATCTAGATCTATGAATGGCTTTTCATTATTTAGATCTGCTTAATTTATATCAATGATGTTTGTCATTTTTAGTGTACAAGTCTTATACTTCTATTGGTATATTTCTTCATAAGAATTTTATTTTTGGTGCCATTGCAAATGGATTTGTTTTCTCAATTGGATTTTTAAATTATTCATTGCTAGTATATGGAAATACAACTATGTTTTTTATATTGATCTTGTGTCCTGTAAACTTGTTAAACTTGTTTATTAACTCTACTAGTGGTTTTTTTAATATGTGTGGAATACTCAGGATTTGATATAAAAACAAGATCATGTCATTTATATACAGAAATAATTCTACTTCTTAATTTTCAATCTGGATGTCTCATAATTACTTTTTATACCTAATTAGTCTGGCTAGAATGCCCAGTACAATGTGAATGGAAATGATGATAGTGGATACTCTTGCCTTTTTTCTGATCTTAGGATAAATGCTTTTAAGTTTTTCTTCATCAATTATGGTGATAGATGTGGGGTTTTTGTAAATGTTCTTTATCTGGTTGAAGACATTTTTTCTATTACTAGTTTGTTAAATGTTTTCATCATGAGAGGGTGTTGGATCTTGTTAAATGCCTTTTATGCATTCTTAAGATAATCTTACCATGTGTTTTCTGTCCTTTGTTTCTGTTAACATGATATGTGAATTTATTTTTATATGCTTAATCACTTTGCATTCTTGGAATAAATCCAAGTTTCTCAGGTACATAATCCTTTTTATATTTTGTTAGATTCAATTTGGCAGCATTTAATAAGAGTTTTTTACAAATGTGTTTTTTAAAAATATTAGTCTCCAGTTTTCTTTTCTTGTGATGCTTTTGTCTGGTTTTGGTACCAGAATAAGACTGGCCTCATCAAATGAGCTGAAAAGTGTTCCCTTCTTTTCATCTTTTGGAAGCAGTTGTGAAGTCTATATGTTAATTAATCTTTAAGCATGTGATAGAATTCACCAGTGAAGCCACTTGGTCCTGGACTTCTTGTTGTTGGATTGTTTTAAAATTACTCATTCAGCCTCCTTATTTGTTAGAAGTCTATTCAGATTTGTAATTTTTTTTCTTGAGCCAGTTTCAGTAGTTATATAGCTCTAGGAATTTATCATTTGATCTAGGTTATCTAATTTTTGGCATACAGTTTTTCATATTCTGTTATAATTGATTTATTTCTACAAGGTTGGTAGTAATGTTTTCATTTTCATTTCTCATTTTTCTTATTCAAATCACTTCTCTTTTTTCTTGAGCAATGTCTTCATCCTTTTTCTACTGCTATAACAGAATACCACAGAATGGATAATTTATTAAGAATAAAAATTTGTTTGGCTCATATTTCTGGAGGCTGAGAACTCCGAGAACATGGCACTGGCATGGTATCTGGCAATAGCTTTTGTGCTGCTTTATCCCATAGTGGAAGGGAAAATAGGTAAGCAAGCTAGAAATGGAAATGGGGGCTGAATTTTATCTTTTTATCAGGAGATTAATCTTTGGACAACCATCACACTCCTACAATAAAAGTGTTAATTCATTCACAAGGACAAAAATTAGAGTCTCATGGTGTAATTATCTCTTAAACGTTCCAACTCTTAATGCCGTAACAATGGCAATTACATTTCAATGTAAGTTTTGGAGGGAGCATTCAAACTGTAATGGCCGGTCCTGTAGAAACTTCAGTCAGTAATGTCATGAAGTTTACAAGCTCTTCCACAATACCGAGAAAAGTAAAAGACCCACAAGATGATTAAGGTTAGTGATACAGAAGAAAAGGAAATGCGGTGTTAATTTGGGTGTTAACTTCACTGAATTAAAGAATACATAGAGAACTGTTAATGCACTATTTCTTGTTGAGTACATGAGGGTAATTCCAGAGGAGAATGGCATGGGAGTCAGTGGACTAAGTGGAAAAGTTTTATCCTCTTTGTGGATAGGCCCCATTTCATCAGTTGTGGGCTCAGAGAAAACAAAGGGAGAGAAAAGTGATTTTCTCTCTTACTGTTTCTCCTGAAGCTGTACACTCTTCTCCTCCTACCCTTGGAGATCAGAATTCCAGGCCCTTCAGTTGTGAACTCCAGGACCTACACCAGTGCCCCCAACACCTCCCACAGGTTCTTAGGCATTCAGCTCCAGACTGAGAATTGCACCGTCAACTTTTCTGGTTCTGAGCCTTTTGGACACGGACTGAGCCATGTTACTACCATCCTTGGGTCTCCAGCTTGCAGATGGCATGTCATGGGACTTCTCAACCACCATAATCACATGAGCCAATTCCCGTAATAAATCCCTTCTTACAGATCTTTATCTACCTATGTTTATATTATCTATCTCCTATTGGTTATGTTTATGCAGAGAACTCTGGCCAATACAGGAAAATATAGAAAAGGTATGCTTGTTTATATTTTTATACAAAAATAAAACTTCATTAGAAAAGCACTGATCTGAGATATAGAAAATAAAATTTCTCTGATATAAAAATAACAAATCACAAATTAAAACCGGTTACCCATACCTGGCAGAACCAATGAAAATAAACCTTAAATATATAAATAAATATTTATTTTATTTCTTCAATGCAACAAATACTTACCTTATATGTCATAAATCAAGCTACATATCACTTAATCTTTACATAATCTAATGAAGTATTAATTATTTTTGTCCCGATTCGACTGATTAGAAAATAAAAGCCCAAAGAGATTAAAAACCTTTGCCATGGTCAGAAGGCCATCATGAATTAGTAGCAGAATCTTAGTTCACCGATATCATTCTCTATTGCTGTTACTTTAGCAAATACAGCATTCCACTTCAGATTCTTACCTAATATCTGTTGTTTTCATATGCATAGCATTTATTCATTTGGTTGTTGATAAAATAAGATTTTTTATATATATGAAGTAAATCATTCAGCAAGCTGACAGCTTGTATTAGAATCTCTGACATTAGTTCCTATAACAGATAATCACAAACTTTCATGATTTGAATTTAATAAGGAGCAATTACTTTATTTTTTTTTTGTAGCTTATAAGACTAGAAGCTCAACTAAATTTATATATTGTTATGCTATTATTCCATGTGTACGATGAGAACATTGTACATCTACTAAAGATATGGATTGCTTTCTGTCTTTTGGTTTATGCATTTTACCTCATAATTGAGCACATATATATGTAAATGTAGACCTGAACTATCACTTGGGATGAATGAAACAAATATTGCATATAAGGAGACCACATCTTTCCCAAAAAGCAGTATCTTTTTCACCCTTGCCTAGTCTCCTTTCAAATATGTGCTGGGATCTTAATGAGATTGGATGCACAATATCTCTGGGAAAAGCTACATAGCAAAGTAGAGTCAAATAAGCAAAATGCTGTCTGATTCACTAGAGAAATGCTTTGTGATAGGACTATATAATGTTCACCTGATATCATGTGGTGATATGGATATGCTATGGGCTTTCAGCAGAGGTTGGAGAAAGCAGTAAAATTTTGGACCCTAAGTGCTCTTTCCCCAAAGGGCAACCTCCTCACTTTTTAATTGTGGAGCTGAGTTTAATTGTGGAACTTGACTGTGTTAAGAGCGTCAATTTTGGGCTCAAAATATGTGTATGTAATTTATGGTTTATTTCTTAGCAGCTGGGTGACTTAACCTCGGTGTGGCTTGATTTTCTCACTTACAAAAGCTGCTGTGGTACTTAAATAAGTACAAAAATGTAAAGCAATTAGAATAGTGACCAGCACAGAGCAGGTTCTCAGTAATGTGAATATTACTGCTATGATTATTCCAAAGCTAGATTTCCTTAAAGTCAACTTGCCAACTAATCTCCAACAAGGTATTAGCTGTTGCAGTTAAGGTGTTTATACTAAACGGGTATTAAAATTTAATTAGGCGACTCCTGAAGGTTAGAAAACCTTCAAAGCACAAAGGATAGGACATAGAATTTCAGAATGCTAGACAATTTGTATCAGGCTTCAGAAGAGAATAGGACTGGTGGTTATTGTATCAGTGTGTTGGGGCTGGCACCCCTTGAATTACTGTGCATGAGAAAATGTTTTCTCCATCTGTCTGTAATCGGGGCCCAGAACAAGAAATCAAAAGAAAAAACAAAATCTAAACTCATAGGAGGAAAAGGATAGAGATTAAGGAAACAGCAGAAGAAGAATGTCATAACAGTATGGCTGTGTTTTGCATCCTCGGGCTGGTTAATGGAATGAAGTTCTGACATTCTTCAAATAGTTTTAAAATGGTCCAAGCATTCACATGGCTTCTATCCAATTCTACTTGAAATTATGGGAACAGGAATGACTCAAGTTCACTGCTAAATCTTTCTACAGAGGAGACATTTGACAAAATTATTCGAAAGAGAGATGCGTGAATGTCAATAAAGAACCTCAGTGACCTGTGAGTATCTTGAAATATTTTTGTATTTGTAAGGAAGCTACATTAACACTTGGGCATAGCCAACCAATCAAACAGTAAAAACAATTTGAGAATATGGTAGAACTTGTATTCCTCCATATTATTTAGAATTGCAAACTGTGTCTGAACTGAATGCTCACAAGTAGCACAAATGAAAAAGAATTTAGGAAATCGGAAAGAAACAAGAAGGAAGAAATAAAAAAGGAAAGACGGAAGGAAGAAACTAAGGAAGGAAGGAAGGAAGGGAGGGAGGGAAGGACGGAGGGAGGGAGGGAAAAACTGTGGAAATACAAAACTCCTTGAAATAAAATTTGAGCACTTGCAGAGTGGGTATGTTACTTCACCTTCAAACTCTGTCCTGATAGCATTCACTTAACCGGATGAAATGACTAAGGTTGGGAGGATCAGGGAGGTGAAATCTTGACTGCTCTTCTTTGGCCCTTGGGAGGCAAAGGTCATATTCAATTCCTCTGAGTTATTTCCTGCCATTCTTCTCCTGACATATGAACCACTTTGTTCAAGACACTTTGGTAGGCTCCCTCTAAGGGGATTCTGTATAACCTCTACCAATTTCTTCACTGCTTCCCCCTGATAAAACCTCTTCTTGAAATCCTGAAAGATACAAGCCGGGGTGCATATCTTCAACTGTGGAGAGTGCTAGGCCATTTTAAATGATTTTAGGCAGCTGAATTAAGTTTGCTAGTTCTTGAAGGACTACCTGTTAGATCACTCCTAATTAGCTTACTATTTGGGGAAAGTTCTCTTGTGGTTTCTTTGTAGCAGATCATTTTTGGGTGAGTTTCTGGTGAAATGAATGCATACTTTATAATGAATGAGGTCATTTTTATGCTTATTAGTCCTTAAAGAGAGCTGTTTCTGATTGAACAAACTTGGATGTGAGAGAAGAGAGAGAATGAGAGAGAGAGGATGACTGATAGAAAGGAACAGAAAAGCAGCTTTTGTGTATATGTGCTTGTGTATTTTACCAAAAGTTTTTGTGGATGTTCAAAGAGAGCAAGGTGTCTGTGCCTTTAATCATTTTCATTTTAAAAACAGAGGCTTATATTTTCACATCTTCAGCTGTCCCAGGGGGCAGCTAGGCCAACTTTAACAACATTAATTTCTCTTTATGACAGGACTAGTGCTGCCCCAGGTCTTCAGAACTGCCTAAAATGTCTGGAAAAGTAGATAATGAAGAGGATATTAGAATTGTAAACAAGAACAATTTTGTAATAAAAACCATATATTTTCTCCATTGGACTTTGGGCTTAATACTGCGGCAGCAAAAGTGTCACGAGTTATAATTTGTTGATGGCTACAGAGCATTAGTTACAGTCAGAGCGTGTGCATAAAGGCCAAGTCCTCCTGGCATCCCATTAAAGAAGATCTGGGATGGGTAATTGCAGTTGAGTTATTTGAATGCGTCTCTTTCATTTGATTTTTGTATTGTGCACTCTGATAAAAAGAACTTGTGTATTGTAACTTCCTAGGCTGCTCACAGAGACTGTTTCCCTTATGCAGAGGTATTTTGTACAAGTTTAAAGGATTTACTAATAGTGAACGTAAAGGGATTACCCTAATGAAAATCAAAGGGGAGCCATGCCCAGTCCTCCACTGCTTTCAAAATATTTAGGAAGACTCCAGTTTGGGGCGTTGAAAATGAAGCATTCTCCTTTTTGCTCTGCATTTCTCTGGCTGCCAGTGAATTCCTCTTTTTCACTGTTTATTCATCCTTCTTGCTGACAGGGTTTATGAGTCTGACACAATGGACTAAGAAACTGTAGATTTCCCCCCAAGAAACAAATGCCCTTCTTTGTGTGTCTGCAAGGAATATGGGGGCAAAGTGTAAAATGTGAACTTTATGGTCTGTTAATATCATAGGCAGGACTATGTTCTCGTCTTAAGGTACACGGCAGTTGAGAAAGTTCATACTGCACTTACCATTTTGTCTTTTCCTTATCCTTTGTGTCTTCTTTCACACAGAAGAAATATGAACCTGTGATCCTAAAAACACAGCAATTTCCATTAATATGGTTTATCTTTGCACTTCATATTTGCTTTTATTATACTCAGTGGTCTATGTTCCATAGTCTCTTCCCTGAATTTAGTTTTGTGAGAAAAACACTGCACGAAGCCTCTCGGTTTCTGTTGAGATCTTTATCCATTGAATGTAATAATGATAATATTTATATTTTTAATTAATGAAAATTAAATCTTACATGTGAATGATTGTCTTTACAAGATTGGCAATTGTGTAAGGCATATGTTTCCAAAAAAGGCAATCATTACTACAATAAAGACTAGATAAAATTCCAAATACTTTAATTTTGAAGTGAAAAGAAAAGGCATATCGTGTTTTATGAACTCTCTCTAAATATTATGATTTTAAAAATAAGGGCAGAAACCTTTTATCTGCATCTATTAGCATCTAATTCCCTTTTCACAGCTAGGATGTGAAGGTAATCAGCTTCATCCCTCATCCCATTAGTGTGATGAGAGTTAGGTGTGGTGTCTTTCAGATGAGCTGGAGTAGCAGGATCCAATTCTGAGACAGAACTCACTGGGGCTTGATGCAAACTGAAAGGCAAAAATGAGCACTCTTCTATTATTTAGGCGCCTGTCCAGAGGTTGGAGAAAAAAAAATATTTCCTTGTGTAGATTTAGCCTAAGCGAGCAGAGATAACCCCCTTGCCTTCTGTGTCTAATAAGATGTGAATGGGGGCAGAAATAATGAGTATTACATTGTATTTTTCATGTAAAAGCCTGAGAAACAAAACGTCCTGAACACTGGCAGTGATTCCAGTCATTTTCAAATGAAAAGGGCTATTTGTTTCCAAATTACAGCAGCCACTGGAATGCATACGTTTATGCCTCAGAAATCCTCATTTTGTGAAGTAAAATTACCTTTCAGTAATTTAGTCACTGCAGGCTTTGTCCTGCTGACTGGTCAGAAGCTATCAGATAGCTTGCAGCTGCAGGCTGAAGCCCGACCATTTTTTTTTCTAGGACAGGCAGTTAGTTAGTAGAGCCATCAGTGCGGCATCTGTCATCCTGCTAGGCCCAAATTGTTTTCTATGATGGATGTCACAGTCTGTATGATCAAAATAGAAGCCCTGCTGCTTTTAATTGCAAAATCGGAGTACTTGCACATTTGTTATTATGCTGAGGTTATTACCTCACACAAAATGAATTAACAGGTGAAAATAATTGATGAGAGGAGTCTAGGGATTTTTAGCCTCTTCAAAGAGACTTTGTAATTATGGCATAATGAACGTTCTGAGACATATCTGTGGGGGGCAGCATGAGACCACCAAAGATCTCTTCAGATTGATGATAAATTCTACTGAATTCTACTGTAATACTGCTTAAATTTACTTAGCAATTAGTTTAATAGTCCTACATGATTCATGATAACATACTGAGAATTTTTAAATAACTTTGCTCCATCAATCTATAAATTAAGCTACTCACCTCAGCTTTCTTCCCAAGGTGATGGGAAATGTTAACGAATCAGACTTTCTGAAACAAAGATGACACAGGATAGAGGTTTGGGTTTCAGAAACGCCTCACTAAATGTGGCAGGCATCTCAAATAATTCCTCTTCCCCTTTTAGCTCCTCTCAATAGATTGTGAAAAGAGCCTCAACAAATTTTGTCCAAATATAGTTTAAGAGCTCCCCAGCACATGAAGACTCTGCATTTGTCCTGTGAAGTATATTGTTTAAACATTTTGCAAGCTGAAGTAATTGCTCTTGGCTTTCTGACCACTCTTCCATTCAGACTTGGTCATAATTCAAATGCATTCAGCCCCTGAGTGCTTCCAGAGTCATGGAGTCCGGCCATCTTTCCCCTTTTTCATGACATCCTGAAGCTGCACAGGGGATCTCTGTCACCATGAACTCATTTCCAGCATGGCTTCGGAACACAGAAGGCACTTCTCCTGTATGAACCCAATACTGTCAACATGTTGGGTTAAGATTTTCATGTGTTGCCTGACCCGGTAGAGAATTATAGTTTTAAGATAGCCTAAAAGTTGCAAAGATGGGAAAATATTATTAAGTTCTATAAAAAACCATTAAAGAAATTTCTTTTAATAAAACATAATGGAACATATTGTGAGCATACATCTTTTCAAAAATTTGATATTATTCATGTCTTACGTACAGCTAAATCTCAAGGTAACTCTTCAATTAACTAGAGCTAAAAAATTAAATTAATTGTGAGCACTGTTATAAGAAAGGCACATAAAGGAAATCTTGAGACTTGAGATCAAAAAACCCTTTAGTTAAAAGTAGAGAAAACTAAAAAGGAAACAGATTTGTAAGTTTTGGGGAAATAGACGTTTAAATAAAAGACTCACACGTTTAAAAATATATTCATTTTTTTAGGTGACAGGAAACTTTATCACTGATTCTAACTAGATTGATAAATCCATATTTCTAGAAGACATGCATTATTTACTATTGTTTTTGTTCCTTTTGTTGTCTTTCTTAGCACACACACATACACACGTACACACACATACACACACACACACACACACACACACACACACTTCCCTGCCCAAGAGGTTGCAACATCTTTGCATAGAATTTCATTAAGTGGTTTTTACTTATTATTTGTTAATTTTTTCCTGAATTTAAATAAAATGCATATTAGAGGTATGCAATTGATAATGAAGTGACTCTTTTTACATTTTATCCATATAATACTATATATATACACACACACCTATATACTGCATTCTTTTCAGATTTACTCTCAGAATTTTGCTATTTAAGAGTATGTAATATTAAAGGATCTCAATAACATAAAGAAAAATACATGACAATAAATTATAATAAATGCAAGGCAAGCAGTGAACTGCCCCACATGTGAAGCGGACTGTGGCAACACATATCTGGCCACATGTCACTTTCTGAAGCATTTTTCATAAACCTTCACATGACTGAATTTATCTTCAATATAAGCCTCAAGATGAATTCCCCAAAGACATTAACAATAGATAAATGCTTCTTAAACAAAATAGTCTATTTGAAAAATCTATTACATAGGTAGGAGGGTATTATACAATTGGACTTCAATTGTGTCATAAACCATGATGCTACTACGTGATATTACTTTACTGTTTGATCTTAGTTATAATGGAGAGCAAAATAACCTAAAATTCACAGGTTAATGCTGTCATATTTTGACACCTGTTTCATTTAGATTATATTAGATTATTATTATGAAACGCCATGAAAAATACTCAAGGGATTCCAGCTTGAACAGCAACAACAAAAAACTGAAGATGAAAATTGAATTTCTAAAAAACTTATGTTAATGAAGGTCAGGTACAATTTTTTTGAAATTTAATTGTAAAGACAATCCAAAATCCTGTTCATAACATGATCCAAGAGCAATAGATTACACAATTTAAATTTCATGGTAAGCTATGCAAACACAAATAGACATGTCTTACACAGAAATGAAGAATACAGTGACTCGGTGTGCTTTATGATAGCTTTATGACAAATGACACATGTGTAGAGTGCAGTATAACTGACTCTAAAGCAAATTCAGCTGCTTTTTTCTTGCATCTTCTTTTTCTCGTATATAATATGTACAGAAGTACAAATGTTTAGACTCTGTCTAGTGACTACAAACAAAGAACATTCAATGCCATGTGTATGTTTACCAAAGAAATTGTGTTTCAGATGGGAAAATCTGATGTCCTTTTCAACAACTATAGAATTGAAGTAGTCAGGATAGGAAAAAGGGTATTTGATTTTTTATTCATGAGTGATTGCAAAATAATTCTTGTGTGACATTGGGAATGGTGAGCTCATGGAATTTGAATCACTGACTTGTCAGACATATCTATTTCCGGGAAAAGAAGAGTTTTTGTTGATAACCTAATGATGATGCAAATTATTTTCTTGATGATGCCAGAATTTTAGTAGTAAGTTTTAGTCTGCTGCTAGCATGCTGTGAATTTTGTGTAATTAAATGAAATTGGATGTTGGACCTTGCTTTGTGTAGACAGCACTGGTTTCTGAGTAATACTCCATTCAAACAACTCACCCTGATGTATTGCATTAATAGATCATCAGAAGCAGTTGTCATTCCAATGATGTATTAGTACAATACATGAGAATGAGACTCACTGATGATGTATTTAGTACTCACAAGATGGCAGTGTCTAAAGAAGAAATGGGCCCAGTAAGGAAGCTATTATAATTACAGGATGAAGTCAGTTACTATACAGTACTTGGCAAGATTTTTCAGGGTATCAAGTTGGTGTATTGGTGCTGAAGCTACATTTAGGATACTCTTCCTGGTGCAGAGTGAAAAATATTATCATTCCTATACAAAATAATTTCCGCTGGTGAACTACAAGATAGTACACATACATGTTTCATTACCATAAATTTTAGTGATGTCAACATTTATATCAGCAGAAAACATTGTGTACTGTTAGTACTAGCTTCTGGGGAAAATAAAAATCTCTCTTTAGTAGGATTTTCTGGGATGGTACGCAAATATATTATCACAACAGTAGTTTTCCAACTGATGGTTTGTGCCAAAGGGGAAGCTTTTGCTTGTAAGTGTCTACATGCCACCAAGCCATCATTGGCATATCTTCTGGCATTAGCTAGAGAGGCAGATATTTTAAGTAAAACATTAAATTTAGTTCTCACTGTCATACATTTTCTGCTAATAGAGCTTGCAACACCTACTATAAATGTAGATGAATTAGAGACTCCTACTGACCTCTATCTACCTCCTGCTGGGCTTTTTCTAAAGGGGTAAAAGAGAGACTTTTAAATGTTCATAACATAGGGCTAAAAAGGCTTTTTATGCAATGGAATAGCAGTTACTGTTCACCTTCTTATAGCAGCTGATTGCATCATAAATAAAATAGCAGGACCGGTCATCCCAGTTGTGGAATGGATGCATCCAGAGAACAGCCACACAGCACAGGGCATTGGTGAGACAAAGGGAGTTTTCTTCCCAGGGCCTGGGCCTGTAAAGATTAAGGAGTCTGCCCCTGTGCAGTTTGGGAAGGAGGGAGTGGCAGAGAAAGAGTAAGAAGTAGAGGTGATACCTTATACATGGCATTTCCTCCCTGGAAATTTACTAACCCATCATAATTTGAAGGAAGTTTCTTGAACCCCTAGCAAGGAAGAAAAGGCAGTAATGAAGCGGGAGGGTTAACCACAGAGACAGGAAGATGCTGAAGGGAATCTCATTCCAATTTTCCTAGCTAGGCTGGTAGTGGCTCTCTTACACTGCATTAAACAGTCAAATTTAGAGCAAGGGACTAAATTTGGAGAGGAAAGGGGCATATTCTTTTGATTAAGTGGAATTTCTTCATAATTTCATATTTTATTTCATAATTATCATTTCTTAAATTTGGAATAGAGAAATAATTTTATGATTTATGAACAAGTAAATATTCTTTCAGTAGACCTTAACCATCTCTATTTTAACTAAAGGCTTAGAAAATATAATGATAAAAGTGTATTTCCAGATTTACATTTACAATAAAAATGATTTTGAGATGTTTTCTATAACTAATTCATTTAAGAATAATTGTTTATTGTATTGCCTATTTAAGCGTGCATTCTTCAAAATGTTTACTGACTTTTCAAACTATTAAAGTCCCGTACTAGGCTATATTTTGGACTTGTTAGTGACACTGCTGAACTACTGAATAATTATTTTATACTATGTAAGTTTTCTTAACATCTAGGAAATAAGGCAGGTAAATTTTTAAAATATATTTTGAGGTTATAAAACACCAAAAGCAATAATTTACAAAAGTAAACACAAGATTATTGCATTATATCTAGCCATCAATTATTTTCATATGATATAAAAATGATTTTTCACATTAAGGAAGGCAGTTTTGTTAAGTATTTAAATAAACACAGGCAGTCTTATTTTTGCCTCAAACATGTTTGCATAAAACAGATTTAATTATTTGTCTAGAGAGTTTAAACCGTCTTAACATTGAAAATGCACATAATTAATCCATAAATATTTGTCATGGAGTTCCAAATTATTAAGGAATGTGAATTAACATGTTTGCCAAAGTTAAGCAACAGTGCTAACAATATCTAAAATGAAAACCCTCAGGATTCCCTTTGCCTTTGGGAGTAAAAACGTAATTTGGACCCTGCCCCAAGCCTCCTTTCTTTCTTCCCTCCTTTTTCTCCCTCCCTCTTTCATTTTCTCTCTTCTTTCCTTTCATCTCTCATGTCAACTTCTTCTTCCTCTTGTTTTATTTTTGGTAAATGTAACAAAACCCACGAAAAAGAAGAAAAGGTAAATCATACAGTGATATGCCACTGGAAAACCTTAATGCTCTGAGAAATGCTTTTAATTGCAGCCAAGGCAGTAGGGGGAAGAGAGTAAGAATATGAGGATGCCATAAAAATGGATAAGCTAAGATAGTTATATTAAAATGTTTGAGGCTTTGAAGGTTTTATTTTAATAGCACAAACACATTAATTTTAATTACATTTCCAATATTTAAATCACAATATGAAGAATAATTATAAAAATATATATTCTTTAAATTATGGTACATTTTTTAAAAGAATTATTGTAACAGAAAAATAAATTCTGACCTTTTGAACTCAGAATTCTATTCAGTGGCATCTAAGGTAGCATTAAATCTAAACATTTGCCCAAAATATGTCACATTGTCTGAGAAGCAACAGGAAAAAGAAAGTCAGAATTCTCATAAACATTGCAGGAGGTAAACACTCATCACTTTGTGGTTTAAAAAGAAACTCTATAAACAGATTAAATATACTATACCACATATCTCTCCCACTTTTTTTCTAGGTAAAAACTGTTTATTCACATAACCATCTGCATTATTGGAATAAAAGTTATCTTGTTATTTGAAGGCAAAGTCTGAGAGGTAAGTTCCCTTGCACTCCTAAGAGACAAATATGAAAACCTGGTTTAGCATAACAAAAAGCTGGCACTTTCACATGTTAACAGAAAATTCTTTGTCAATTAGGTTCATCAATTAACCTTTTAGAAAAAGATTTTCTTTAATTTCTACTAGGGCTTAGACTGACTGATAGTGGCATTTCTTTGCTTAACTGGCTTTGACAACTAATTGTCTCCATGGGTTTTTACTTATACATTCGTCTCACTGGTTTAACAGCTGGTACTCTGGTTTACCATGTAATATGTGGTTGTTGATCATCAAACCTGTCTTAATTCTAATTTCCTCCCTGTACCTTGTCTTCCTTTGTTTCTGAACTCTTTTCTGTTCTCTTCAGTGTCTATCTATTCTGTTTCTCTCTGTCAACAATTTCTATAGGAAATGATCTAGACTTCCCTGTTCTCTCAGCTACATAAATGTTGCTTTTCATTAGATGGAAATTCTCCCCATCACTTTTCTCCATCTTTTCAGTCTATCTGATCATCTCATCCTGGAAATGACTATTTCTTTTTCTTTTTACATGAGGAGTTATTTTTCCCGTGCTAGCCTTCACCTTCACTGATATAAAAACCTAATTGTGCACTGTGGTATAAATGGAATTCGAAATTATCAAGTGCAAAATTAGCATTAAAAAATCATAAGACAACAAACAATAGGGCTTTTATGTGATTTTTGTAATTGCGCAAAACTAGTTACTCTGGCAATAATTGTTTGTGCTTCATTAACATGCAAAATGGTTTTATAGACTAACCCACACACAAAGAAACCATTTTTGATGAGAACTGTGCTTTGTTTAATGTTAGACACCATTGTATTTGCTTTCCTAATATAACAGTTCTAATTAGTACCTAGCACTCATCCTGAGTTTTTCAGCTTGAACACTCTGAAGGTGACAATCAAGTCACAATTCCATGGCACTCTTTGTCAGTACCTGTCAAAATATAGCTAAGCCTTTAAGAGTTGTGATCTAAATACTGAAAAAAAAAGTTAATAGTCCAGAAACAATATGTCCTAGGTAATTTTACAAAATGAAATTGCACATTAGGTCTTGCTTAAAAACATAATACCATTAATGCTAGCTCATTAAATGTGGCCCTGACAAAACTAGAATTATCTTAACAATTTTGTAGCATTGTTTTTATCATTTGACCTTTGCCTGTTTGCCTGATTCGTTTGATTTTACTTTCTTGGTGAGGCAGTACAGGTGGCATAAAAGCAAAATTTTAAATCAGTTAATAAGTGCATGCCCACTTATCAGAGGTGATCAGCCATTCATCTTAAAAGCATGAACATCATTCTTTTTAACTGCACTGAAGTAGTGACTCCATTAGGTTAGACTTTATAAGCCTAACCATTGTGAAGAGTTCTAACAATTATAACAGGAGAAAACATGCAGGTCCTTACTTTGGACTATCTTGAGTTAGAAGAGAATTCAGATTTCAAAGACATGGTAGGGAATTTCCTGGTTATTATTGAATCCCATGTTTTTCCTGAAAGTCCACAGGAGTGTGGAGGACTTATTATGCAATGCTGATATTTGTGGGAGGTGTGTTATTTTGAGTAAATGACACACACGATATACGGGTGGATAACTTGGGCTCAGGAGTTCGAGACTAGCCTGGGCAATATGGTGAAACTTAGTCTCTCCAAAAAACAAAAAAATAGATAAGCGTGGTGGTACTTGTCTATAGTCCCAGCTACTTGGGAGGCTGATATGGGAGGATCCGTTGAGCCCCAGAGGCAGAGTTTGAAGTGAACTGACATCACACTGCTGCGCTCCAGCCTAGGCCACAGAGTGAGACTCTGTCTCAAAAAATAATAATAATATTCTAAACATTTAAAAGTCTCACCCAATAGTGTCATAAAGTTGTCACCATCAGATATGATTTCAAGACTGCCCTTCATCCTTTTCTTCTGTGTATTTTCTAGTTTTGTCACCTCTCTTAAAAGGTGACACCCAAAACATCTGTCTCTCTTTAATCCTCTTTTTACCCTATTATCTACCTATTATCTATCTTGCCATCTTGCTGTCTTACTATCTATTATTTATTCATCGAGTTTTAAATGCATCCATGTTCAGAGTGCGAAATGCTGAATTTAGAGTGATGCATTAAGTCACAGTCTTGACCCAAAGGAGTTTATAAGTCACTAATGGAAACAGACACATAAACAATCATATTGCTTAGTTTGAATCTGTTGGATGAATGAAAAAAAGAGACAGCCTTGGTTTAATAGGAATGTAAAGAGGTTCATGAAAATTTTTCCTAAGAAAAAGTTAATTTTTGTTTTTAGGACTAAATAATGTAAGGACTGAACCAAACTAAAATTATTAGTATATGTAAGACTATGTATTGCGGTTTTGATATTGTCCCACAAAAAATCTGATTTTGGACCACTAAGTGGTGTGTATATTGGATAATCACTCACAATCAGGTAAGGGTCTCTTGTTACCTGTACTTACATATTTTCAGTGACTAATTTTCTATCATAAGAGGATAGACTGAGATCCAGTGCAATCCACAGACATCTCAGGAAATTGACATTAAATCTGAGCATGAATCTTATGTTTTTTTAAAAAATCTCGTTAAATGTAATTATACAATCTCTCATTTACTAAGGGATTTTCATCTGAAACTTTTTCCAGGAGAATTCTGTTGGGAATTTAGACCTCCTTTCACCTGTGCTCTTTTCTCACTATAACTCATCTCACACGGGATCCTCAAGGTTTTGCAGAATTCCTAAAGGAAAACAAAAAAAAAACACAACTCTTTACAGTATTATCAGATTATATTCTAAAACAAATGAAAACATGTAGCTGCTTTATTTGGAGTATAATATTGTTAAATCACTAATAATATTCTCTTCTCTAATTTGGTATCTGAATTCCACCACATGATGACATACTCAGAGTAGTTTTTTAATGATAAGAAAGAGGAATCATAGCCAACTTCGGTCTTCTGAATAGCCCACTGACAAATATAATGCCATCCAAATACTCATCCATTCTTCATTCCAGCAATATTCAGACCTCATCATCCGCTAAATCCAAGCAACGTGTGTGTGTATGTGGTTTTGCAACTGGGCAAATAATCAAAGCAGGGGAATGAATACAACCATCTGTATGGAAATTGGTAAACTGCAAATTGGTCCCCTAACTGGGATTAGAGAGAATGCATGTTTTCCCCAGCTCTGCTTATTTCCCAGAATTTCATATACATCAATAACAATGGCTTTCCTTCCTTCAGCTAAAGATGGAGAGAGAGATGCTTTAAAGTTGTCAGTGTTAGGGAGGGTTTGTCCTGCATAGTTATAAGCCTATTATTTAAAAGAACAAAATGAAGGCTTGTTTCCTACAGTGAATTTAATACTTTTCCTGCCTTGTATTATGGTGATAGTGCTGAAAAGTAGAGTAAAAAAAGAGAGGAAAAGATGCATTTTTTAAAACTCAAAACTAAATTGTAACCTTTTTTGTACGATGACTTAGCTGAGATATTTACTTACCAATGTAACTTTTAAAAGCACAGTTAGAGCCAAAGAATATTTGATAATTTTTCCTTTAATTTTATAGTTAATGTCCATTATTACATGACATTTAGAAGGGTCTTCTAGAAGCCTAATACAATACAATAGGGTATCATAAAAATACCAACAGTAAGATATCCCTGATATGCCATTGTTAAATTATATGCAAAGTATAAAATGATAAACCAAAAGAAACAGATAATAGTGATGATGTATTTTGTATAATCAAGTCCTAAAGTCTATTACGTACATAAACCTGAAATAATGAGTTTGTATAAGTTCAGAAAAACTCTATAACCTTTGATAAACTGTGTACGATTTGGGGAGGGCAAAAAATGGAATATATGATTCCATATAAATGATTAGGATATTCTTGTCTATGGAAAAATCTTATGAACATAAATATCATTTTAGTTATTTCTGATTTTTTTTTTGGGGGGGTGGGCAGAGGCTTGCTCTGTCACCGGGGCTGGAGTGCAATGGCGCCATCTCAGCTCACTGCAACTTCCACCTCCCAGGCTCTATTTCTGATTTTTAAATGTATACTTTATTAGCTTAAAAGAAGGCAATGGAAGGAAAAAGATTCTTGGCTTGAAAAGAAATGTTTTTAATTTTATGATGTGTTTTTGTTGTTGCTGTTGTTCCTCCCATAAACATAGTCATATAAGCAAGTTGATTTGAGAGAGTAATACATTCATATCATATTGTTGGACAGGATATTAACACTGATTGTAGTAGGTTGAATGATGGCTGCTCAAAAAGAAATATGTCCAAGTCCTAACCCCCAATATCGATGAATCTAGCTTATTTGAAAAAGGATTTTTGTAGACGTAATTGAGTGAAATATCTCAAGATGAGCCACATGAAGCTGAATGCAGAGATTGGAGCAATGCATCTCCAAGCCAAGGAATGTAAAGATGGCTGACAGCCTCCAGAATATAGGAGGAAGGCACAGAACACATACCCTTTCAGAACCCCCAGAAAAAGCCAACCCTTCTGACTTCTTGATTTTGATTTTTAGCCTACAGAATGATGAAAGAATATTTTTGTAAGTCAACATAGAAGTAACTTGTGAAAGTCCTAGAAATGAAATACACCAGTTTTTATAATACTGGAATTCAGGTATCATACTCAGCTTTCCAAGTGAAAACTAGAAACAGTCATTTTACATCAATATAAACTTCATAGAAAGCAACACACTAATCTCATGAATAAAAACAAAGTAAACAAATGAAATCACTCCAACCTTACAATATGGTGTTTAGCATAGAAAAAGGGGTGGCAAATTAGACCTCAGAAAGCCCTCTCTGAGGCACCTAATTTCTGATTATCCTGGGATTTTAAAAAATTGTTATTATATTTTAAGTTCTAGGGTACATGTGCAGAATATTCAAGTTGGTTTGTTACATAGGTATACATGTGGCATGGTGGTTTGCTGCACCCATCAACCCATCACCTAAATTAAGTATTTCTGCTAATGCTATCCTTTTCCTTGCCCTCCCAAAAACCTACAGGCCCCAGTGTGTGATGTGTCCATATGTTCTTACTGTTCAGCTCACACTTATGAGTGAGAACATGCAGTGTTTAGTTTTCTTTTCTTATGTTAGTTTGCTGAGAATGATGGTTTCCAGCTTCATTCATGTCCCTGCAAAGGACATGAACTCATCCTTTTTTATGGCTGCATAGTATTCCATTGTGTATACGTGCCACATTTTCTTTATCCAGTCTATCATTGATGGACATTTGGGTTGGTTCTAAGTCTTTGCTATTGTGAACAGTGCCACAATAAACATATGTATGCAGGTGTCTTTATAGTAGAATGATTTATAATCCTTTGAGTATATACTCAGTAATGAGATTGCTGGGTCAAATGGTACTTCTATTTCTAGATCCTTGGGAAATCACTACACGGTAACTGACTTTTTTTTAAGAGAAGTTGTAGCTTTACAAGAACATTCAGCAGAGGTACAAAGAGTTTCCATATGCCCCTTCCCCTGTTCCACTATCAACACATTGTACCAGAGTGGCATGTTTCTGACCTTTTTACTCCTTCCATTGTTTTGCCTTTTTCCAGAATGTCATACAGTTGGAAACATACAGTGTGTCATCTTTTCAGATTGTCTTCTTTCATTTACTAATATGCATTTTAAGATTCCTCCATGTCTTTAATGGCTTGATAGCTTATTTCTTTTAATGCTAAGTAATATTCAGTTGTCTAGATGTATTTACCTACTGAGGAACATCATGGTTGCTTCCAAATTCTGTCAATGATGTATATAGCTATTATAAACATCTATGTATAGGCTTTTGTGTGGATATAAGTGTTAAATGCATTTGGGTAAATATCAAGGAGCATGACTGTTGGATAGTATAATAAGAGTAGGTTTATTTATTTATTTTTAAACTGCCAAACCAACTTTAAGTGGGAATTTCACGTTCCCAACAGCAATAAATGAAAGTATCTGTTGCTCCACATCCTCACCTGTATTTGGTGTTGTCTCTGCCTTGGATTTTGGCTGTTCTAATAGGTGTGTCATGGTATCTTGTTATTGTTTAAATTCTCATTTCCCTAATGGCATATGATGTTGAAAAACATCTCTTATGTTTATTTGCCCTCTTTATATATTTTTTGATAATGTTTCTTTTCATGTGTTTGGCCCATTTTTAAAAAATTAGGTTGTCCATTTTCTGTTATGTTCTAGAAATATTATAATTTTATGTTTTTATATAAATGTAAGTCTATTAGCCATTTTTTGGTTAATTTTTTTGTGAAAGGTGTATGGTCTGTGTTTAGATTAATTTTTTTCCCTGGTGGACGTACAGATGTTCCAGTATCATTTTTTTTAAAAGACTATCTTTGCTCCAGTGTATTGTCTTTGTTCCTTTGTTAAAGATCATTTGTATTATTTTGGTATTAAGGTAATGTTGGATCTCTTCCTGATCTCCCTACTATACTCCACTGAGTCATTTGTCTTGCTTTTCATTACTACCACACTATCTTAATGACTGCAGTTTTTAGTAAGTCTTAAAGGTGTGTGCTACCAGTCCTTCAACATTGTAATTTTCTTTAATATTATGTTGATTATTTTGAGCCTTTTATCTTCCCATGTAAATTTTAGAATTTGTCAATATCTACAAAAATAACTTTCTGATATTTTGATTAGAATTGTTTTGAATCTGTAGATTAAGTTGGGCAAATTTGACATTGACAATATTGAGTCCTACCATCTATGAATATAGAACATATCTCTAATGATTTAATTCTTTTTTTTATTTCTTTATTCATAGTTTTGGAGTTTTAGTCATATAGTTCTTGTATATTTTATTTTTAGATTTATATCTAAGGCTTTTCTTCCTGGGAGGTGCTCAAATAAAGAATAATGTGTTTTTAATTTTAAATTTCATTGGTTTATTGCAGGTATATAGGGAAGCAACTTTTGTACATTAATCTCATATTTGACAATGTTACTATAATCACTATTAGTTCTATGAGTTGCTTTTGTTGGTTCTTTTGTGTTTTCCACATAGATAATCATGTCATCTACAAAGTCAGTTTTATTTCTTCCTTTCTATCCTCTATACATTTTATTTCATTTTCTTGTTTTATTACATTAGTTAAAACTTCTAGTATGAAGCTAAAAAGCAGTAGTGAGATAAGACATGTTTGCTTTTTTTTTTCTGACCTTAGCAGAAAAGTTTTTATAGTTTCTCACCATTGTGATAATATTAGCTGTAGTTTCACTGAAGATAAAATTTAGTAAATTGAGAAAGTTCCCCTTTGTTCCTAGTTTTCTGAGAGTTTATTATTTTTTGTCAACAATAAGTATTAGATACTGTCAAATGCAGTTTCTATATATACTGTTATAATCATATGATTTTTCTTTTACAACCTATTGATGTGGTGGGTTACATTAATTGACTTTTCAAATATTGAACCAGCCTTGCATACATGGGATAAATCCACATGGTTGTGGTGTATAATCTTTTTTTAAATTATTGAATTCTATTTGTTAATAGTTTGCTGAGGAATTTTTTATATATGTTCATGAAACATATTTGTCTATAGGTTTTTATTTTTTTCTCATTATATTCCTATTTGATCTTGGTGCTAAGGCAATCTTGGTCTCATATTATGAGTTAGGAAGTATTCCTTCTACACCTATATTCTAGGACAGAACATAGAAAATTATTAAAATTTATCCCTTGGTTGTTTATTACATATTCTACTATTAATCAGTGAAACAGAGCTAAGAATAAAAGGAGTAAGTGTGACAATAGTATAGAAATCTAAAATATTATCTTTAGTATTATCATTTTCTGGTAGCAGGAATAAAGATTTATTTTCAGATAACAATCTGACATATAAAAAACTGTGGTTTAGTTTTAGAAAATAAATGTCGATTACCAAGTATAATTAAGTTAATAATGTATGATATGTTATATACACTGTGAGCAATGTAAAGGAAATTCATTTCAATTTAGAGCAATATTCAAAGACAGTTTGGATCTAAGCCCATATTGTAAATTCCTCTTAGCTACCATTTTTAAAAAAATTAAGTTTCTAGGGATATACTTATCTTTGTTAAATAAATAAGTTTTAATAACTGAAAATCATCAGCAGTTTGGAGTCCCCTGTGAAAAATAAAAAAAAAAAAAATTCTAAAACTAGTTATCATTCAAGCTTCCCAAGATTTCTCTTAGCCTTAGTTTTGAGGCCTAGAGCCAGGTGTGATCTCTCAGTACTTTCTTGAGTCATTCCAAGTTAGTTCTCAAAAATAGGTTTATTAATTATCTATTCATTCACTTATCAAAAGCAACAGGTCAGGAATACCAAAGTTGTCAAAAAAAAGTTGACAAACATTTTCTTTTTCTTGAATAACTATACCTAGTTCTGTGTTGAAGGAAATGCCCATGGGTCAACTATTTTGTGAATAGCAAATGTCAATGAGAAGAGTGACCATTTATTTTTCTAAGCAAATTTTTAGAATATGTGGGTATATTGGAAAATTAGCAACATAAAGATTCTAACTTCTCAAAAAGTCTAGCCTATCTCTGTTTCTTTCTTCTCCAGTGCCGCTGTAAGACCTATAAGACTACTTGTACTTGACCCAAGAGTACATTCATTAAACTTATTCACAATATGCCATTAATAAATTAATATTATATGTGTATATGTGTGTGTTACACTCCAGATACTGTATAAGGGAGTTGCAAATCAGTACTTGTGTGCATAGTGCTTTCATTTTGATAGAAGACTACAATACATAGATAAACAAATAAATATATATGATTTCCAATAGAGGTTGTTTTATGGGAAAATAAAGGTTGGCAAGGTCCGTTTACCTTTGGTCATGGGAGTGTTTTTCTCCAGCCAACATAACAAAATTTAAGGGAGGTTTATCTGATAATGTGGAATTGCAGCAGAGACCAAGTTAAAGTAAGGTTTTGAACAATGAGTTTTTCTAGGAGAAGAAATTTTTAGGCAAAAACGAGATAAACCTTGGGCCAAAAGTTACATGGATTAGAAGGTCAGAAATCAAGAGATAAGAGAGTAGGTAGGAGAACAGATAAGGTCATAGATGCAGAAGGAGAGTAGACAGGGCCTGTAGAACCTTGTAGACTACTATAAAGTGTTTGAATTGTGCTTTTAAGAAGTTTTAAAAACAATTAACAGACCAGGAGCAAGGTGTGAAATGATATAATTTACAATTTGAGAGGGTAGCTCTGACTGTTGGCTTTAGAATAAATTCCCAGGACATAGAAGGAAAAAGATCAGTTAGAAGTGATTTCAATAATAAGTGTTAACTGAATTCAGCCTGACAGTGTGGCAGGACCCAGGGGGTAAGAATGGGAAGATTCAAAATGCATCTGGACATGGGAGCTGACAGGATCTATTGGTGTCTGTGGATGGATTAGAGGTGGAGTAGAAAAAAATGAGATCAATGAATGATGATGCCAAAATTTTTAACCTGACATATAAATAAATGAAGTTTTTACTTACTGTGATGGAGATTACTGTCAGACAAGTAGGACTGGAAGTAAAACCACAAGTTTAGCTTTGAAGACGTTACATTTGAAATGTTGAGTAGGCAGCTTGATATCTATATGTGAAGCTCAATAAAAAGGTCCAGACTGGATATATAGATTTGAAAATCATCAATGTTCAGATGACATCTAAAATCATGAGCCTCAGTAGGATTGCCCAATAAGTAAGAGGAAAAAAGGTTTATGACCAGAATGAAAACCAGGTTTTATGGAGCTTGAAGCTTCACAATTTTGCTGATTATTTTTGATAAAATATTAGGCAATTAAAATAATCAAGTACAAAGTTGTGAAGGGGTACTAACCGTATCGAGAACTCCAAAGCTTGAATTTTGTTAAGATCATGGCAAATCTGCTTGAGGTTGGAGAGTTGGGGGATAAGTAGCAAAGTAGACTAAGCAGTTGCCAACTTGTAAAATGAAACTAAAAGGTGGCATTCCAGAAGCAAAGCAGCTAAAGTGTCTCAAGGAGGCAAGAGTAATCCACTGGCTTAAATAATGGTGACTCAACAGATAAGATGAAGACAAATAATGTACCATCAGATTAGGTAACTTTGTGGAATTTGACAAAGAGTAGTGTTGGTTGGTGTAGTAGGAGCAAAACCCATGTTTCTCTGTACCTTTGGAGCAGATAGACTCTGAAAAGTTACTTTGTTAGTGCTTGGTTGACAGTAATGCATAAAGTGCTGAGAAATAATACCATTGCTTTTGAAAAAGACTAGACCAATTGAACTCCTACCAAGAGTATCTGTGAATTTCTGTTTTTTTTTCCCCTTCTCGTATTATCACTTAAATATTTAAGGATATTTATGGGGGAAAAAGGTACCTTGTTATTTTCTTATTTGTATTTCTCTAATTAGTAGTAAAGGCAGGTATATTTTCCCATGCAGTGGCCTCCTTTATTTCCCTTCTATAGACTGAGCAGTGTCCCCATCATTCCATACCAACATTTTCTTGTTTATTTTGGATGTTTTTTCTGTACATGAATTTTAGAATAAGCTTGTAAAGTAAACAAACAACAAAAATAACATTGCCAATTTGATAGGCATTTCCCCAAATTTAGATTTTAAATTATGGGAAATCTGACACCTTTATACTGTATCTTCTCTTTCATTTGAGTTTACTTTATGTCCTTCAGTAAAGTTTATAATTTACCACACGCACATACACACAGACACACACACACACACACACACACTCTACATTGGGTAGATTTAGACACATAAGTGGAGAGTAATTAGGGAGCAGTGAGTTTTCTGTAAATGAAGGAGATGTATGCAGCAATTCAAAGGGATAGATACATCAAGGGATAAATTTAAAGATGGCTCATATATATGTGATTTGATCTACTGGATAACTAACATTTAGATTACCCATAAACAGCCTATGTTAAATGCAGGAACATCAAGTTAACAACAAGGACAGACCATTTCTTTTTAATAAGAGTATAGCTGTAAATACAACATGCCCTTTTACCCAAATTTCTTCTATTTCCTGAAATACATAAAACTACCTATGTGCAATGACAGAAGAGATCTTTAGTACAAGCCAAACATGTTGTGAGAGAGGTTTTCAGCTAAATACTTTTTTTTGTGTTTATATCTTTCTTTCTTTCCTTTTTTCTTTTCTCTCTCTCTCTTCCTTTTTTCTTTCTCTCTCCCTTCCTTCCTTCATTCCTTCCTTCCTTCCTTCCTGCCTGCCTGCCTGCCTGCCTGCCTTCCTTCCTTCCCTCCTTCCTTATTTTTTTGTAGAGATGGGATTTTACTATGTTGCTGAGCCTGATTTCACACTCCTGGCCCCAAACAATCCTCTCGCCTCAGATTCCCAAAATACTGAGATTACAGGAATAAGCCACCATGATCAGCCATGCTTTTGTGTTTAATATAAGAAATACATTGTACTTGTAAACATTCAACTTTATTGAAGCATAAGTTCCATTTAATATAAGTATATATTAATACTTCAATGAGTATTGAGAAATGTGTACACTCTTGTAAGCATCATTCTGATCAAAGCCTCATTCTGATCACATTATCATCACTTTCAAAAATTTCTGGTATCCCTATTCAATCAACACTGCACAATACTCACTCCAGTTAACCATTCTTATGATTTCTATCACCAAAAGATTAGGTTTAAATGTTGTGGGACTCTATATAATTGACATCCTGTGGGATGTGCTCATGTGTGTGACTTCCTTGCCACTGTGTTGATTTGGGTATTAGAGTTTCGTTATTAGTATTGCTGAGCAGTATTTTGTTGTATGTGTATGCTACGATTTGCTTATTCATTTATCTACTGATGGACATTTGGATTGAATCAAATTTTTGCAGTTTTTGTGGAGTTCTTATGAACACCATATAAATTTTCTTGTGAGTCGCATTTTTATTCCTTTGGGTAAGTACCTGGAAGAAGGATCTGTATGTCATACAATAAATACGTGATTGACTTTATTAACCAACTGCTCAATAGTTTTTCAAAATAGTCATAATATTTTACCTTCCCATCAGCATTTTATGAGAATGACAGTGGTTCCACATCTTCAGAATTGTTAAAGAGGTACCCCATACAATTAGCTAGAAATATTTCCAGTCTCTAAATTTTCTAAGCTGGTCTTTGTGAAATTATACACATGAAGTTGATTTTTTGAAAGGAACAGAGTCCAATGTAAAGGATAATTACCTAATATTTTCTTGTCATAATCAACTTTGTCAATGAAAACTACCATACTAGAGAGCCTGATTATGAAGTAATGTACAATGGACTATTGTAAATGCTCTGTAAGATATTGAAAAAACAAATATTGGCTGACTATGGAACTTAACAATGGCTGCTTCCATGGATCGTCTCAAATAAAAATGCTGTGATTACAAATACTGTCATGACACCATTAATCAAGGATTAAGAAATTATTAATTACATTCAATAGTAAATCCAGGTACAACCATGAGAAGACACTTTATTGTCAAAGTATTTATTTGCTAATAGACTGTTTTCTCATTTTGCTAACTAAAATTATTTTCTTACAGGGAAACTTGTTTTTTTTAACCATAAGAATATAATTTTTTTCCATTGACACTCATTTGTGCTTGGAGTGTATTTGTATAAATGGCTTCATTTATGAATTTCTTTTTTTTTTTTTCAAAGAAAGTAAAGCAGATGCTGTTGAATGCCATGTTACGTATCACTCTGGCCCACCTTTGAGTTTATCTGCAGCTACAGCTTAGAGTTCCTATTAAAGCCAGTTGCTTTCACACTGAAGCCTCTTTGCTTCAATTGCGAGAGTTCTCTTGTTTATCTCTGCAATCAAGGGTAATCTTCAATTAAGAAAGGATGTGGGTTGATGAATAAACACCCAACTGGGACTATTCTGAAGCATGTTCTACTTGATTACTCAGAGGATTCCAGGAAGACTGAGCCACACTTGCTTCCTGTGATGATCTGCTCCTTGACATTGACTTCCATTGTGTGGCTTTCCTCTTTTCCCTGTTTCACTTCTCTTGTTCCTTTACTTGTGCTTCCTGGCGTCATCTCTGAAAAATATGACTTGTCTCATTATCTATTTCTGTGAGAAGTCACACCAAGAACAAAAACTTATGTGATAATAAAGGTCTTATTCATTCACTCATTCAACAAAGACTTATTACATCCTTATATTCTCCCAGGTATGGTGAATGAGTGAGACATGTTGCTTGGTTCTCAGATAGCTAACAATTTACTGGTGAAGACTGACATTGAGCAAGTGGTTATAAATATATAGAGACAAGTGCTATAAAGACTAAAATGTCAACTCTGTGAGGGCAGGGCTTTCATCTGTATAGTTCTACTCCCCTTCCCCCAGGCATTACTGTATTTCCAATGCCAGAAAAATTTCCTGACATAGTAGTTGCAAAAAAATGAATGAATGCTAAGGTTTAAACTGGAAACCTTTAGCAATTACAAAGGAATCACTACAAGTAAAGGAGAGTGGAAAAACTATACAAAATGTAAGTTTAATTTTCTTACTGGGTAGCTACAGGCAGAAAAACACTAACAAATAAAAAGAATTAGTAGACCCATTAGAGCATTGAGCCAAAGCCAAAGGTTCCTTGGATGGACATCATTACCTTCTAAATTTAGGGACACCAGGCTACAGACTCTTATAAAATATCACATATAATATGTCCCTGCATTGGTTTGCCAGGGCTGCTGTTACAAAGTACCACAATCCGAGTGGCTCAAACAACATAATTTTTTGACTCACAGTTTTAGGGGATAAAAGTCCAAGATCAAGGTGCTGGCAGTGCCAAGTTCTATCTTAGGGCACTAGGGAAATATATGTCTCAGGCCTCTTTCCTGACTTCTGGTGTCTAGCTGACCATATTTGGCATTCCTTGGCTTGTAGATGGATCACTCAGGTCTTTATGATCATGTTCAGATGAAGTTCTCCCTGCATGCATGTCTATCTCCAGATGTCCTCTTTTTATAAGAACACTGATCATATTAAATTTGAGGATCATCCTACTCCAAATAACCTCATCCTAACTACTTACATCTGCAACAATTCTATTTTCAAACAGGGCCACATGTTACAGTACTGTGGGTTAGAACTTCAACCTGTGAATTTTTATGTGAACAATTCAAGATACAACACCCATCTTTCTTCAGCCTTGGAGCTGAATGGAGAGAAGTCTCTAGAATATAGTATACAGCAGGTGAGACTCACCAATAAAGATGCTATTACTTTAGCTTTTCACAATGACAGGTATGGCTTGAAGTTATCCCTTTCATATTATTGCATGTAATAACAATAGATTATAATTACCTTTGCGTAGTCAGATTCACTAGTAGCTTATTGTTTAGCGTAAGACAATGCACATACTAAAGATAACCACATCAATTTCTTTCTAAATAATCCACTACTCAAAAATCCAGATGTTTGAGTAACAATAAATTTATTAGGCAAGGTTTTTAAAAATAATTTGCTCAATCTTAGTATTTTTTTCCATTATTATAAATCTAAACTTTGTTAAATTCCACACTTTATAAACCAAATTAATTATTCCTTTCTATGTCCCCTGCAATGTCTAAATAAAATAATTTTTTCATTTTAATATATTTTGATCTATATTTTATTACTTCCATAGAATTTTAGAAATATTATTTATTGACTTATTTTTTTCAATAAAACCTAAGTGGATGTTAGGAAAGAAGTAGAAGGGTCAATCAGGTACAAACTAGAAATACTATAGTCATTTTTTTCCAGATATTTAAATAATTAATAAATAATAAATGCATTTTAAAACAGTAGAGGTAAAATACTGTAATATAAATAGACATAAATAGCTGAAGTGTTTTTGTTAATGATTACCAAATATCTTAGCACATTTAATAATGCCAGTCAAAACCAAAATAAGCTCTGTAACATAAATGTGATTCTTTAATGTCAAATATAAGTGTGGAAGCTGAATTATAAATTTAATCGCAGATAAGAAGCTAAGTATGTTTATTGTAATATTCTTTTTCAAACAATCCATTTTCTTAGCTGATAAGCCATACCTCACAACATAAATAATATAATTAACAAAGATTTT
This sequence comes from Cebus imitator, assembly GCF_001604975.1. Classification (NCBI taxonomy): domain Eukaryota; kingdom Metazoa; phylum Chordata; class Mammalia; order Primates; family Cebidae; genus Cebus; species Cebus imitator. The sequence continues at coordinate 8,020,527 of NW_016107337.1, forward strand.
TGGCAGCTGATTAGCAGATATATATGCAGTTTGTTTTTGCCTCTTGAGTTTCAGGCTATTGTTAAGTTATGCTTATTTAAAGAAGAAAATACCTTGTCACAAGGATGCCCAACAAAACAACAATCCATCATACAGAATTTACTTCAGAAATTACCATGTCCCAGAGCACGATTTCTCTGTGACCTAGAATTAATTGAAGAATTGATGCAAGAATCATCATAAATACAAAAAAGTGACAGAAACTGATCTCTTTGAGGTCAACAGAGTTTTGATGAAGGAGGCTGTGATGTCGTCCAAAGGGCAATATCCAGACTAAAGGTCTCCGAGTTTTGTTCTCTGTTTGATCTTTTGATCTCTACTCAATGTTTCAATGTCATTACCCTAGAGTAAGAAAGAAAGGTCATTTTTTCCTTTAAATTCTAAGCTCTTTAACTTCAGTATGTTTTTATTTACCCTTTTTTTTTTTTTTTTTTTTTTTTTTTTTTTTTTTTTTTTTTTTTTTTTTGGTTTTAATTTGTCTCTTCTGGTCTTTGGCTGTCCAAAATCCTTGAACAGGAAACATTGAACAAAGAATTTGCTCTAGAAGAACGAAGTCCAACAGTGTGTCACAGTCATTAAAACATTTATGGACTTTGTAGCCATGTGAAACTTGCCTCTGTTCCCAATTCTATTTCTATTTCACTAGGTGATTAAATCAATTGCTTAACTTTCTTCAGTTTTGATCAAAGTATCATGAAATAACAATACTCTTTCCTTTTTAACATTTTTTTTTCTGTGCAATAGTAATCCTCATCAATGTCAGATGTGTGCTTTGGGCTTACGAGGAAAAAGCTCGTGATTCTGGTAATTTGAAAAAGAAAAGCATTAATATTTTTCCTCGTATTAAACCATACATAGGTGATTTTAATAGCAGCCACAGTACTCTAGTTTCATGTCTCATTTGCAAATAAATGTTGCTAAATGAGAATACTACATGAACTGAAATTTTGGAAGTTATGTTAACAATCTATCTGTAATGTATGACTTTAATTCCTGTGGTGTAGTCAGAAAAGACCATGGACCTCATCTGTTGTCTAGTTTCCAGTTATATCACTGAAGAACTGAAATAGATTGATGGGAAAAGGCAGAAATGAGGAAACACTAATGTTAACTGAAGGAGTATATGGTTAGGAAACAATAAGTGATTGATTCTCTGCTGAATAATGAGGGATGGAAAGTAGCTCTAATTGCACCCTTCTATGAACTGCAAAGGCCAAGTGCTGCTCATCCTAAACACGGGCCATGTCCGACACATCCCTGTAACTCTGTGATCTTACTATATAATAATTGTTTATAGGTTTATTCCCAGTAGAAGTTATGCATGTGCAGGCAGGCTTATCTCAATAAAATATCTGTTTTATTGTGACAACAAAATATTAACTCATGTCTCCTATAGCTTTAAAAAGTCAGCCCTGATATATATAATATATATATATATATATATATATATATATATATATGTTGAGGAGCATGCTTGCATCAATTATATATGTTAACTTTTCACGGATGAATTTTATGTTTAGACATCTTGATAAATAACAAAATATTTGAATATATATATTTTTCTATTTCAAGAAGTTTAATTTATAGACCTAGCAGAGTGCCTGATAAAGTGATGTCAAATGATGACAAAACTAGGGAGATAGATACCAAAGTAGGACTGGGGACAATTTGTGAAATAAGATGAAATCAAATTTTATATAGAATATTTTGGGGTACACAGAAAATGATCAATAAATGTGATTAGGGTCTTCTACCTCACAATCTAATTTGAATAAAATGTCTAAATTCTTCTAGTAGCCACAGATATCTACCTAAATATTGCTTAATATAAAAATCAAAAATATAATGTAGTGCTTTGCACTAAAGCATTCAAGAAATGTCTTTCAATTGATCTGACATGGATATATGACAAGAAATAATGAATGAATGAATTCTGCCATAGTTTCAATATGTCCCCCAAAATGCATGCATTGGAAACTTAATCCACAATACTACGAGTGTTGGGAGGTGAGACTTTAAGAGATGATGTTATCCCTACAGTGGGTTAGTTATTGCAGAAGTGGGTTCCTGATGAGTGCAGCCACTATTTGCCTTGCAACATGCTCTCTTGGCCTTGTGCCTTCCACCATGGAATATTGCAGCAAGAAGGACCTTGCCAAAATGTTAACCCATTGACCTTGGACTTGCCAGCCTCCAGAGCTATGAAACAAATACATATTTGTTTATCATAAATGACCAAGTCTTACTTTGTTATAGCCACACAAAATGAATTAAGTCAATTCATTGTTCCATAGCCAAAAACAAATAGCCTTTATGATTCCTTTACTTATGAGTTCAGATTATAGTGCCTGAAGTTACATAACTGCTAAAAGTTGTTTTTAAAACTCAATACTGTTTATTTAAAATGCTCTAATTTATTTTAGATAATATTTTTAACATTCCTGATTTGGAATGAGAAAAATAACATTTTCTGTGTGATGGTCCTTTCATGAATTTTTGTAGAAACTCCTACTTGAACTTTCTGTTAATATTCTCTTATGTTTCTCTCTATGGAACTATTCTTCTGAAGACCTACTTCTCCAAGAGAAACAATTGCATTTAACTAAGGACAAGGACTAATACTGTTACTATGTATATCATTGTGCATTGACAACTAGAAAATCATAGTAGATAGATTTATAAACAGTATTGCTGTTTTGCCCTGTAGGAAACCTGCAATTTGATCAAGATCCACATTTAATTCCTGTCTTTATATTCAGATCTCAGTTATATTTTCTCCTTGGCATCTTTAAAAGCTATTCTATACAAAATAATTCTATTAATAATTAATCAGTCTGCCTTTATGCCTTACTATAACCCCCAAATTGCTTTAGATAGGTAAAGAGATAGGTAGCACTATAGATAAATAATAGAAATAATAGCATTCTGTCACATGATTTGTTACTCCACTGCAGATTATATCTTATAACTTATGAGAAGAAAGCTTTAAATGAATTTCCAAGGTCATAACCCTATGGTGATGAAAACTATACACACAATTCACAGTGTTCTTACTTTATTTTTGTAATAAAATATTCCATTTTGTGACAATAAAATATTAACTTATATCTTCTATATTTTAAAAAAGTTAGCTCTGATTATTGCATATGTATGTTGAGGAGCATGCTTGCATCAATAATATATATATTACTTTTTTCACAGCTGAATTTTATGTTCAGACATCTTGATAAATGATTAAACTTTTGAATATATGTATTTTTTGTTTCAAGAAGTTCAAAAACACTATCAATAAAATGAAATCTAATAGAAATACTGTGATTTAACAATATACAACTTTCTGTCCTTTAAATATAAACATATATAGCATGTATAAAATCATCTATGGTAGTTCCACAAAGTGAGAGCTACCATTGTGAAAACACCCAACCCAATTCGTACACAAAATGCTCTATAAAAAGTCTAAAATTAATGTTTTCACTGAAAATATAATATTTGTTTATATTCTATGTCTATATATAATTTCTTAACATATCAAATAATGCATATATATATGTATGTGTATATATATATATATATATATATATATATATATATATGTCTCCTTTGTGTGATAGGCATCAATTCTATAGGTGACTATAGGGGAAAAGTATATATTATTTCTTGATATTTATTAATATTTGTAATGTGTCATAACCTCAAAGTTAAGACTCCTATCTGTTTCAGAGTAGACATTCAAAATTATTCTGTCTCACTAACTGGCAAAACAGGGCAAAGAAACTATGCCCAGGTCTCATTATTTATTTAAACTGAAATATATTAATATATGGCCACAAACTGATTTTTTTCAAAAATTTTCAAATGGTGTTTAAAAATTAATCACTCTTAATTTATCTCTTTGGTCCCAAATTTGATGAGTATTTCAGGGCTAAATGTCTGTTATTATTCTATGTCCAACATCTAGAACAAAAATATGGAGCAACTGTTTGTTTGCCCTCTCAATGATCAAAGTAAAATCATCAGGGGAAGGAGGAATGTAGGATCTGGCTACATTCCTACATGTAGGAATGTAGAGATGGCTAAGAGAGGAGAAATTAATTCTAAATAGAAGTGAATATGTGCTTCTACTGATGACAGAACTTACGGCTAACATCCTCAAAAAATGGCACTTTGTGTGCAGAACAGGTTATCACTAATTGGAGCTCCACCCACCCCATTCCAGTTCAGTCCCTATTGCTAGTTAATCTGAAACTTCTAAGAATAAGTCCTAAAATAGTGATCAAGAAGTTGCATATAACGGGGTGTAGCAAGTCAGCAGAAATTTGTTTGTACTGAGAGTATCTTAGGGTTGGCAATATGAGGAAAATTACCGGTTAATCCCTATATGGGACCTCGGAACTTTCCTGATTAACCAAATTTGCTTGTGTAAGATGCATACTTTGGTTTTTAACTGGGACAGCAGCTGGCAGCATGCTACAAAGGACCTATGCAGTAATCACCCACTCACTTTGAGAAAGCCAAAAGGAAAACTTCTTCAGATGAAGCCCTGAAGGGTTTCACGCCTCAGAACTGCTAAGATTTTGCAGTTGGAATGATTTTAGAGAAATTTGCAAGGAAAACTTCATTATGAATCTCTCATACACCGTGTCCCCTGAGAAGCTTATCACTGTTTGTCAACTGCAACAGAAAGTATAATGCTTTTTTATTAATAGGGTTCTTTTTTTTTTCCAAAGGGATTGTTGTAAAATACCATGATTAATTGAAGATTTCTTTTTACTTCTGATTTGCCTGATTGACACAAGTAACCCTTATTAATTTCCCCAGATGCTGAAAGCAGGGGTGGCAAAGAAACACAAGACAATGCATTATTTATTCTGATATTCAGTGGTCATTTTCATCCTAGTCACAAATATTAATTTAATGAGGCCACATTACCATGCTTTTCACCAACTCTGACATAGTGATGGGGTGTGGGGTGTTGATTAAACTGATTAAACTCTCTAGGTGAAGCACATTTTCTCAAATTCATGTTTGGATGCTTAAAATTCCTGTCATTCATCATGCCATATATAATGTATCTCCTCTTATCAGTCGCATTTAGAAAATGATAGAACAAAATAATTATGCCAAAAGTTAGAAAAGCTCACCAAATGTATAATATCTTCAACTGCTTGGTATTTAAAGCAATTTGACCATGGTAGGTTTAAACGTTTATGGATTTGGTAAGTTTTGCTTTACTCATTTGTTTAGAGAGCATACTACTTTTATCAACATTTCTTATAGATTGTAGAATAGTAAGGCAAGTATCCAAGAATACTATGTGCCACCTTATCATTATATTTTGTTAGGTATTATAGGTTCTACTAAATTTTTATTAATGTTTAATAAAATATGATTGTCTTCATCCATAACATAAATTCTAGAACTCTTCCACCTCTATGAATTCTCATTTTCAGTTAATATATAAAGATATGCACATCGGAAATATTTTTAAAATAAATCTAACTGTACATATTTCATTAAAGATGGTCAGGTTAAGGTAAATTATTGGAGACTAAAATTTATGTGACTACTGATTTTTTCTTTCCTCAAGTACAAGCTCAAAACATTCACTTCAAAATGCTGAAATCATCAGTGATAAATACTATTCTCAGAAAATCTGGTATTGTGCTGATTGTAAGGCCTTTATGTTTTCAAGAAGCTGGAAATACATCATCTAATATTTTTAATTATATCTATCCTCCCTGTGACTCTCAGAATTCTCTCTAAAATACAAAACTTATCATAAAATTCTGCTTTTATAAGGTATTAATTAAATTATTTTTACCTATTAAAAAAATTCTTCCCAAGATGTGATATTCTAAAAATCCCTTGACATCGTTTATACAGTTGCCATTTACTGTCCTAGTAGGTCCCTTTTTGTTTGCTTTTTCTGAATCAATCTGAAAAGGCCAGTTTTTATATAACCTCCTCTGTGACTCCTCATTGGACATCCTATGACCTCATCTGTCTTGCTTGAGTGCCCAAAAGAACCCTGAATGCCACACAATACTATATGACATCACTGCAATACAATTACTTGCTGGCAAGTTAACACTGACCCTGAGTTCCTCCATAACAGGAAGAACTTTGCATCTACACGGCCCAGCATAGTGTATGGCACAGAGGTATGTATGGATACCTGAACTGATGATTGCATTATCAAACTTTTTTATCATTATCAATGAGAAATGTCTAAAAAGGTCACTTCTCTTGGCAGGCCATAAGAAATTGGGTGAAATATGTCACAGGATCATCTATAACAAACAGAATAAAGTGGAGTATCATCAATAGGAAATCTAGCAGCTGGCTGCCTCTTCATCTAGAAAACTCAGTCTCCCCTGTCACAGGAAAAATGGCTCTAAGCTGCCTTGTGTATTCCAGGTAAGAGACAATCTAGGCTCCCAATCAGTGAGGATGGAGAAGTCAGGAGGGATATTGAGCCAGGGGTCTGGAACTATGAGCTACTCTGGAAAATCCTCAGAGGCCCAACAGCTCAAAGGCAGAGGAGAAGTACATGGCCTCTGCTCCCAAGCAGCATACTGAGCTCTCTCTTCGGGAACTAAATTAAATCTAACACTATCCTCAGCTTTACATGCCTGCCTGCCTCACCAGACTTCATGTACCAAAAAGACTAGAGCAATGTTTCTTTTTTGTTACTATGTTGATCCTTCCAAGCAGAATCCTTAAGTATAAAAAAGGTGCATGTGCTGGTTGAAAAATCTTAAGTGCTAACACATGTTGAATGAATTCTGGGTGCCAAGTACTACTAAGGTGCTTTCTAATTTTAATCCTTACAACCACCATTTGACATGGGTACTGCTTTCTCCTCCTTTTTATGTGAAAACACTGAATGTACATGCATTATTTATGTAAGTTAAATCAGGTGATATTTGTATTTCATTTGTATGTATTTAGCTATCTTGTAAGGCTCCTAGCCGTGCTACTTCAGGTATTAGAAGGGTTTCAGCTTTCCACCTATGTGCCCCAGTTATTCACTAGTATTAACCTGTAAACTTGCCAGCAAGTAATTGCACTGCAGTGATGTCATATAGTATTGCGTGGCATTCAGGGTTCTTTTGGGCACTCAAGTAAGACAGATGAGGTCATAGGATGTCCAATGAGGAGTCACAGAGGAGGTTATATAAAAACTGGCCTTTTCAGATTGATTCAGAAAAAGCAAACAAAAAGGGATCTACTAGGACAGTAAATGGCAACTGTATAAACGATGTCAAGAGATTTTTAGAATATCACATCTTGGGAAGATTTTTTTTAATAGGTAAAAATAATTTAATTAATACCTTATAAGGAAAATCTCCCACTACCTTCAAAACAATCTGTGTGCCATGACCTACTACAGTGCCTGCTTCTCTTCCTTCTTTTTTACTCGTCCATGTACTCCATTGCTGGTATTACTCATCAGAAGAGGTGTTGTCTCTGGATGTTTATCAAATGTTAAATTCTTGGATTAACCGAAAGATGCTGGGTCCTGGGCCTCAAGAGGAAGGGAGAGATGTGCTGCTTCCTGAGACTGGGAACCGCATCTTTCCACCTCCTTGACTTTCACTGGCCAGCTGTGTTTTCTGACCCTGCTGGTGTGGAAACTGAAGGATGGATGACAGGGATCAGACACAGAAAGCCTTATGAAGCATTTATTCACTCAATAAATACATACCATCCTCAACCCCTATTCAGTTCTAGGCATCGTCCTAAACATTTGTAACTCGCACCTGAGCAAAAGAGACAAGAATTTCTACCTGAAACATGTACATTCTATTGTTAGTGCCTTCATTTAGGGTATGTGGGCTTTTAGGAGCTGGACTTGGCCTTCTCCTCTAGCCTTATTCTCTGACTTCAGCCTCATCTATCTCTATACCTTTGCCCCTCTCATCCCTCCATTCTTCTCACATCTGTCTAATTCCTTTTCTTTTCAAATCATCTCAGTCTGTTTTTGATTATCTCAGCCCCAGTTTGTACTTCTGGAACTTTTATATTTCCCGACCTGTCTATAGGTTTGGATAACTATAAATGGCACTGTAAGCCTGATAGTTTATTTTTATGACATTACATTAAACAAAAATGCAGTTTTCTGTAAGTTTAAGAAATATACTTAGTGGACAGAATTTTTGTGTAATACTGATCCTTATTTATAAGTAAATTGCTGTCCACTTTTTCTTTCTACCACATTAGCTTCATATGAAGCTCTAAATGATTATAATTTATTTTCATTTTTCCCTTCATTAGGAGCAATTCTTATGAAGTCTAAGAAGCCTCCTATCTCATCTTACATTTACTCTAAAATAACTAGCAACATAAAAATCTACCTAGAAAACTATACTCTGTAAATATATCTAATAATATTCTATACATGACCACACATATTTGTATGTAACTGACTGTTTGTGTGTTTGTTTGAGACAGGCTTTCACTCTGTTGCTCAGGTTGGAGTTCAGTGTCACCAACATGGCTGACTGCAACTTTGAACTCCTGTACTAAAAGGATTCTCTGCCTTCAGCTTCCTGAGTACCTGGGACTACAGGCATATGGACCATACCTGGTTAATTAAAAAAAGAATTTTTTTGTAGAGATGGAGTCTTGCTATGTTGCCGAGGCTGAACTCAAATTCATGACCTCAAGCAATCCTCCCTCCCGAGTTGCCCAAAGTGCTAGGATTACAGGTATATGAGTCCCTGTGCCTGGCTTTTGACATTTTAGTAATGTTATGTAAATGTCCTTGATTTATCTGCCTTATTTAGGTTTAGTGCTAGTATAAATATTTACTGAGAAATCAATTAAAGGGTTATCTATTGATAGTTCCCATTTGGAAAAATAATGAGAGCAAACATTATATAGAGAGTATTTACGATGTTCCAGAAACTGCTTAAAGTGATTTACATTTATTATTTTTAATCCATGCTCAATCATTCTATAAAGTAGGAACTATTGCTATTTGCATTATATGGGGAATACAGTAAAAAGCAGAAAGTTTAAGGGAGTCACCCAAAATTACAACACAAGCAAATGACCTAGTGAGGAGTTGAACGTAGGCACTATTGCTAGAAAGATGTGGGTATGTGCATTGAATTGGATGGAAATTTAACTTATATTTATTTAAAATCATGTAAGTACCTTTTCTTTAATACAAAAATCACTAAATGTTTCAGTGTGCTCAATGCTAAAAGGAAATTTCATATCTTCAGCTATTCAGAATAAAAGCAGATAAAAATTTTTATAACAGGTACAACAGTATATTTGTACTTGCTTTTTAAGGCTTCAAATGGATTGAATCATCCTTAAGTTATATAGGGTTATGGAGGCTGATTTAATATTAGTATCTCCCTATTATTTATAATATACATTGCTTCTTCTTAATCTTGGAAATGAAAGAATATATGGATTTCTATTTCTAAGCAAGCAGTGCATTGGATGACTTTGAAGTAATACTTAAAAAGTCTTTATTTTTGCCGGGCGCGGTGGCTCACGCCTGTAATCCCAGCACTTTGGGAGGCCGAGGCGGGTGGATCACGAGGTCGAGACCATCCTGGTCAAAATGGTGAAACCCCGTCTCTACTAAAACTACAAAAAATTAGCTGGGCATGGTGGCGCGTGCCTGTAATCCCAGCTACTCAGGAGGCTGAGGCAGGAGAATTGCCTGAACCCAGGAGGCGGAGGTTGTGGTGAGCCTGGGCAACAAGAGCGAAACTCTGACTCAAAAAAAAAGTCTTTATTTTTGAAAAAGTGTTGGGGTTTTAAGCTTAGGAGAAGCTGAGATCCACATATGCCTGAAAATGTGCTAAGGCAAATGCACCAGTAAACTATTATTGAATTTCTATAATTATATAAGCGTACTTTTTTGGACTTTATAATAGTTCTTTATTAACAATACTCATTATTTGTCAGTGCCTGAACTACTTTTATTTAGATTTTTTTAAATTATACTTTAAGTTCTGGGATACATGTGAGGAATGTGCATGTTTGTTACATAGGTATACTTGTGCCGCGGTGGTTTGTTGTACCCATCAACTCATCATCTACATTAGGTATTTCTCCTAATGCCATCCCTCCTTTAGCCCCCCCACTCCCTGACAGGCCCTGGTATGTGATGTTACCCTCCCTGTGTCCATGTGTTCTCATTGTTCAACTCCCACTCATAAGTTAGAACATGTAGTGTTTGTTTTTCTGTTCTTGTGTTAGTTTGCTGAGAATGATGACTTTCAGCTTTATCCATGTCCCTGCAAAGAATGTGAACTCATCCTTTTTGGAGACCAATGAAATAGAACAGAGGCCTCAGAAATAACGCCACACATCTCCAATCATTTGATCATTGACAAACCTGACAAAAACAACCAGTGGGGAATGGATTCCCTATTTAATAAATGGTTGGGAAAACTGACTAGCCATATGCAGAAAACTGAAACTGGACCCATTCTAATACCTTATACAAAAATTAACTCAAGATGGATTAAACACTGGCTCATGCCTATAATCCTAGCACTTTGGGAGGCTGAAGCAGGTGAAACACGAGGCCAGGAGTTTGAGACCAGCCTGACCAACATGAATAAATCCCGCTTATACTAAAAATACAAAATTAGCTGGGCATGGTGGTACATGCCAGTAATCCCAGCTACTCAAGAGGCTGAGGCAGGAGAATCACTTGAACCCAGGAGGCGGAGGTTGCAGTGAGCCAAGATCACACCATTGCACTCCAGCCTGGGCAATAAGAATGAAACTTCATCTCAAAAAAAAA